>NC_056743.1:119371438-119671438 GCF_019279795.1 Protopterus annectens
TTACTGCATGAACAGAATACTTAATGCAAATCTGTTGCCTAGGTTATTCGTTTTTTTTTCTTTTTCTTATTTATTTATTTATTTTTAATAGTTTTAAAATAAAGTCTAAGCTCAGTTACCTGAACTCTTGATTTTCAGACATTATTTTCTGGAAAGGCATTAAGGGCTCATGTTGCCCTACACCTTGCTCAGTTCATTAGCTCTTGTGATTTACTGGGATCTGTATTAGTGGTACATCGATGATGAGCCATCACTGAAGGAAAAAACTGTGGCTCTTGTTAAAATATGATATTTTCATATCAGGGCTGTGACCTTAATAAAGTACTTGCTGCTGTCTCAGGAAATAGCTACAATATTTCAAGCCTAATTTTTTCTCATTCCTGGATTTGTAATATTTTTTTTAACTCTGAGTTCCTTGTAGGGACTTCAGTATATCAAATTTTCAGATTTTGTAATTACTGACAGCGGTTTCTCATCACAACCATATTTCCCCAGTGCTGCAAAGCCTGCAGTGGCTTCCAGCAGTATCATTGTACAAGGATTTGGCATTAACCCATCTTACCATACAGTCTGGGGTGCATTTATCGAATGCAGCTATTTACTATCTATCTACTTGTTTTGCCATATTGCTCAGCTGTCCAAAGTCGGCTATAGATTCCCAAGATGCCGTTGAACGAAACTGCTATTCTGCCCCTTTTCTTATCATACAGTTTTCCTTTGGAATTCACTACTTTGGCAACTTCAGAAAAAGCCCCACTGTGAGTACCTTTAGGAAGCTTCGCAGAAATTATTTCATAATGAGTACCTTGTATTTATTGTTTGCGTGCAGTCAGTCAACCATATAATTTTAATTTGTTGTGGTTTATTCGTTGATGTATTTTATTTATGAGTTGTTAATGCAGTTGGTTTCATACTTCAGTGAATGCAAAAACACTGCATAGAAACATATACACAGAAAAGATGCAATATAGGGCACATAGTATATACATGCTTAGATGGATATTGTCACATAAAGCGTGGGATTTGAGTACATAACCATATTGATTACATAGCATAAGTTGCTTACAGCCATGAAAGTTATGTACCACCATACGCGTGACATGTCATATGTTTTAGGACTGTTGGGCAGCATGCATATGATACAGCAGTGCTACATTAATAAAAATCATGTGCATGAGTACAATATAGTTACTGCAGCACCATTGTATCAATGGCAGAAATATCTTGGTATATATGCATATGCAAACCTTACAGGATATGAACATATGTGAAAGACTACCTTTGCAGGATGCAAAAGCAAGGAAAATTTCACAATAGGAGCATACTAAAGTGCTGTTTAACACATTAACATGAACCTGTTGCAGATACTGTCAATATGTAACTATGGAGAGATACATGAACTATATAATATTACATATATAGGTAGGCATCCCTGAATGGACCTTGCAAGTCAGCATAGAGTCATCTTCATAAGGGAGAAAAGTGGGTATAAGCTATGTGAAATGATAATACAGCAGGTAGAAGTGGAGGTTAGCTGCTGGAGTAGCTGACTGAAAATGTGAAGTGTTGCTCTCAAGATGTTTGGTCATGTTCCCACTAAAGTTTTACCAGAAGATACATGTGATGCTGGAAAAAATATTCAGTTTTTATATATATGGATCTAAACAAGTGTATAACACTGCATACACAGATTTTGACATTGGCTTAAGTTACAAGTACTAACTTAGTCACTTTTGTCATACATTAACTGAGCAGAACACAGAGTAGCTACATAACATGGTTGCAGACAACAATTGGACAGCTACACATGGAACTACTGCATGTATTGCAGTGCCAGGCTATACGGTGATCCAGCAAACAGTGATGCCAATGAAAAGGCTATCAAAACAAAATCAAAGTCATGAAATCTTATTATATTTCATTTTCTAATCATTGTATTTGCACTTAGAAAAATGCAAAATTTTAACTGAATATTGCATTCTCTGTGGCATTCTGTGGGGTGGGTGGGCTAATGGCAGACAGAGATACTGCTTCAGTTTCTTACTCAAAACATGCCAGTTTTAGTGTTGTGCAAGATTTGACAAACTGGTCTTTTTTGTTCATGGAACTATGGAAGCAGCCAAAGACAGAACTCAGAGATTTGAACCCTGTGTTCTTTAACAGTAAAAAAGGTTCCAGACGTTAGGCTAGAACCATCATATCTTCACCCTAGCACGCCTCAGACTCTCGCCGTAATGTGACCAAAGGAGTACAGATCAGATAGCATCAGCATTTCTTCTGTCCTTTGTTAAAATATTCCTAGTTACTTCTAAGGCATCATGTCATCTTCTCCAGCTTGCAGTCTGTAAAAGCCTGTTGAGTTACTGGCCAGATTGTGCATCACACTGCGACATCACACCTCGCTACATTCTCCTATACACATCAATTTGTTAGTCAGTTAAAAAAACACACCGTGATATCTTATCTTATTCTGTTCTCCTGTGATCATCAGTTTGCTAGTCAGCCAAAAATAAAAAGGAGAATATATGGGTTCCGTTGGTTTTGTCAAAAGGGAGTTTTTGTTAGACACCTGTTTTACTGACTGTATTTGATTGATTATACAGATAGTCAACAAGTGCGCAAAATCTACAATCCCCGGGTAGGGGAATATTCCCTTTTCACAGGGACTGTGTGATCTCAGAGCTAGTGGACAATGTGAGGGCTAGACCCCCACCACCTGCAAAAAACAATGTTTTAAAGTTGCATGCATGTGCATAATAGTCAAAGTTTCACTTTTTGATGTAGAGTGGGTTACCTTCTATGGTTGCAGTTCATATAAGTGAACATTTGAAATATCAAACATTCCTTTTTTGTCAGATTTTCCGGGTTTAGAGACTGAATTCTCTTAATGCCAACTGCTGTGTGTTGTGTGTGCGAGATTGCAGAACAGCGGAGGTTGGAAATGTGCCCTTCCCCGGGTGTTGTGTGAGTTCATAGTTGGTATATAATATTATTGGGGGGGGGTGTCAAATGCAAGGGGGCTTGTCCCCATCTAATAATAGTATGGTATGCTAAAGCATTCCCTCTAAGCCAGGCATGTAACCCTTAATCAGTATTTGAACCTGACTCATAAGCACTGTAGATACATTCATTTCCTTTGGACTTGTAGGCTGTCAAAATCATTGTTTTTAAAAGATGTATAACTTAAATATTGAACTATTCTCAAACTCAGAACAAATGTATAGTGGGATATGTTTAAATGCCAATCCATATTAAAAAGTGCACGTTCCATTATCAGTTTATTGACATGAGTCGCTGCAGTGTATATTATACTGATGAAAACAATAGGACACATCTTGGCTATCCAGGCGCTTGGCTACACAGATCAGTAACATCCTACAGTGACCGCCCACCTGCGCTAACTAAACTTGACAGTGTTCTTAATATTTTATGAGTTAGATAATGCAATACAGATTGTAAGAGCAGTTTTAAAATATGGAGATCACTTATGCTTGTCTGCACTTTGCTTTTATTCTTGTGGATGAAAGCATAACCACTAGAGCATAAACTTATTGCACAATGGAATACAGAAGATCATGTAATATATACATGCGTATAAAAGAAACAGGGAGATGTGAAATCTGGCACTGAAAACTGCTGCTATATTTTCTTGACAACAGACTGAAGAGTTAAGTGTCAGTGACATTGACTTTGAAAATTAAACAAGTTGCCTAACCATTACAAATTACTGTATACTGGAAAATTCAGTTTGTCATGGTTAATATGTAATTAAAAAGTATTTTAATGTCCTTTGTATGTATTTAAATATTAAAATGTGCAGTACTGAGGTTGTTGTGCACAGCCCAAGTTTGTACTATGTCACTTTTGATGAATGGTACAAGTAATGCATGTTGATCTCATTTGGTAGAAGTTTTATGCCTTACCTTTAGAGAACATATGTTGTCTGTTGACATTTGGCAGCATAATCCTTAAGAAATCCACTTGAAAGCATCATTGCTTCCAAAAGCAGAAACTGATGTAAAACACTGGAAACTTTAAAAGCAATCAGTCATGTTTTGCATCCACTGCAAAGACAAGCCTATTTGCAATGCAGACTGAATTAAAGGTAGCAAAAGTAATTTTGTGCATGCAAAATGTAATTTAATGAAATCTAATGTATTTAACTCCATTCCCCTGGATTTACAAAGCCCTGTAGAACGTGCAGGATTAGTCTAAGAGCTATTTTCGGCAATATGGCTGACGTGCGATCCAGGAGCGAGCTCCCGGGGCGTGCACGTGAGCTCTTAGACTAATCCTGCACGGACTGAGCTCCTATATGTAAATTACCCTCATTTGCAGGTGAATAAACATGCAAATGAGGGTAATATGCAATCCAGGAAGCTGGCAGCTGACCGTGCAGGACGAGTGCAGTGTGCAGAAATGTACTCGGTTAGTAACCGAGTACATTTCTGCAGTCTACAAAACAGAGCTATGACAGCTCCAAATAAACGCTGCATATCATTGAGGAAGCATGCCAATGGACACGTACAAGGCCATTGGCATTGCAAACTGTTTAAAAAAAAATAAACAACTTGTAATTTCTTTTTCGACGATCTCGCCTGTTTAAGCATAGGGCAGTGACGTGCAAACGGGATTGGGGGGAAAATAATAAAATAAACTTACAATAAGCATTCTAACTAAAATCAGTATTCTGCCATGCAAGTCAATGGCAGGCAGAAGACAACATGGCCAGTGAGTAATGGTTGCTAAGGGGGAGGCTCAGTGTGGGACATGTAACTATGCATTTGCAGGCAATCCTATGCAAATGAGGGAAAGGTTAGTGAATCCCAGATTTTCCCAGGGTGTGAGGCAGGTCCCAAGAGTGTAAGAGTATAAATAGCTGGGTGCAAGACTAGGATATAGGTGACATCATGAGGGGGGGTATCAGGCATACTGTAAGTGGATTGGAGACCTGTGGCTCGGGATTGCTCCTAGCTTAGCACAGCTAAGCTAGAGGTGTGTCTAAACCTGCCTAACACTCTTTACAAAGTGTAAGCGGGTGTGCGCACAGTGCACCGGGTTTTACAGGAAGAAAAAGGAAGTTAAACCAGGAAAAAGCAACTCTGTGCACATTTGAGCACTCCGTTTGTGTGGTGCGCACACAGGCCTAAACAGGGAGGTAATGGGAAAGGAAAACAGCGGTAGGAAGGTAATCATGGAGAACTAGCTTAGCTGACAGGTAAAATGTATCAGAATCAGCCAATTACACAGGCAGCAGCCCAGCCCAGCACACCACTATAAACTATGCAAACACCTTTCCCCCTTGTTTTTCACAAAAACATTGCACCACCAGTGTATACAGATGGGGAAATTTTACAAAACGAAAGCAAGAGAAAAAATGTTAGGGGCTGCTTTTGCTATCATAAACCAGCATGTGCAAGAGGCTGAGGGTGGTGAGGATGTGAATGCTGCTGAGCAACCCACAGTGAGGAGACGGAGAAGAGCGTACAGACCCAGGTTAACCTACCAAGGGATACATGAGCTGGAGATAATGGAGTGCTATAGGGTGGGCAGGGGCCTCCTACAGCAAATTGTTGAGCTATGCCGGCCACACCTGACACACAGAACCAACAGAGGGGAACCCATCCCAGTGGATACCAAGGTATTTGTAGGACTACGAATACTAGCTACAGGTACCTTCCAAAGGCCAACTGGGGATATGATGGGGATCTCACAGGCATCAGCATCCAGAGTACTCCACCAGCTCCTGGATGCCATATCAGCACATGTCAGTGAGCACATATATTTCCCCATCACCCGTGATGTGTTGGCTAGCAATATGAGTCTCTTCCATCAAATAACAGAATACCCTGAGGTAGTGGGTGCAATAGCCTGCACGCACATATGCATTAAAGCACCACTAGGTGAGCGAGGTAGGGTCTACAACAACCACAAGGGCTTCCCCTCCATCAACTGCCAGGTCGTGTGCGATGCCCAAGCCATAATAATGAATGCGTGTGCTGGCTGCCCCGGAAGCTACCACGATTCCCACGTCTGGCATCTGATGCAGCTGTACTAGACATTTGCCAGTGGGTACATCCTACATGATCACCTAGTGGTGGATGCTGGATATGCACTGGAGCCATGGCTGATGTCACCCATCAGAAATGCACACACACCCGAACAAGAACTCCATAATGAGGCACACGCACAAACACGAATCATAATAGAGCATGTGTTTGGGATGCTAAGGTCATGGTTCCGATGCCTGGACACATCCGGTGGAGCCTTGCAGTACTCACCAACTACATGTACCAACTACATGTACCCAAATTGTGCTTGTATGTGCCATGCTACACAATATGATCCTGCGGAAACAGCTGCAGCAGGAACAGCATGGGGCAGGGCCACACAGCCCCCCACCAGTGCCAAGGCCTGCACAGGTGCAGAGTGACTCAGAGGAGGAACAACCTGAGCCTGCCACAGTAGGCAGAAGGAGGCATGCCCAGTATGCCCTGGCCTTGGCAACGCATAGCACATGCACTGACACAGTTGGGACCCAGGGAATGACACCTCTCTCTGACTCGCACATATAGTAAAAGGGATGCCAAACATGACACTACCTGTGCTCAGCCATGTATAGGGAGTGTACTATGTGCATCTGACATAGTCAGCCCTGCAGCACCACCCTCAATACTGGGACGCCCACAAGGTAAGTGACTCACAAATGTCAGTTGGGGGGGGGGCACATACTCAACAACAGTCACAGCCAGCAGAATAGGTGTAGACAAACACAAACAAATGCTGCACTATGGCCTCTGAATGAGCCCCATGGGTAACCCCTACCCCAGGCCTACACAGACAGACTACAGCAGGCCAGCCAGTTGGATGTAAGTTGTGAAGGTTATGAAGTCAGAAACTAAATGTAGGTAGTGAAAGCTAAGATCTGTAGTACACTGGTATGCCTCTAGCCAGCACGATAGTTAAGACTATAGACTGAAATGGTGTACCTGACATACCAGTACAGTCCTAGCAGCTGTGTAAAAGTGTAAGGTGTGCCCCACCATCCTATGTACACATACAGTAACAGTCAGGTGTGCCCCCCCACACCTGTGTAGAAATGTAGAAACAGTCAGGCGCCCTCCCCCACTATGCAGAAATGTAGAAACAGTCAATGCCAAATGACCGATGTATACCCTGCAGACACAGCATGCTACCTGTTGGTGTACAACACAAAGGTCAGCACCGCATTACAAACTACCTCAACTTGATCCACACATGTAATATAGATGGCCATACTGGGCATGCTCACACACTTAGAGGAATGAAGGCAATGTCAGTCAACAACATACTGAAAGGCCATACTGGGCATGCTCACACATTAAAACACATGAAGGCCATGTAAGCAAACACCAGTGGACCAGACATATCTGGCAGTTGCAGTTCTTAGTGCAGACACATGTCAGTATGCACCACTCCTGCCTTGCACACACAGTGGATAGGAATACAGACATATATGTAAGGACAACAGACTATAATTAGCCAAAGGTAGATGGACATAGATGTGTTGAAGAGGGTCACCATGACAAGGAGCCATCTGGGCCTGTCCCACCCAGCACACAGCCAAAGGGCCCCAAACACATGAGGTGCAGGTGTCACTCACTGCAGATACTAGCCACCAGTATCTGTCAGCATGATGGCGTGTTGCACGTGCCAGCTGTGCAACATGACTGTACAGGGAAGTTGTCACCTAGTAGCTGTATACACGTACCTGTGGCATATAACCCTGTGTGTGCCCGCATGTGGCATGTCAATCCCTACATGAATGGGTTATGGCCCATGCACACACCGCCCTCCCCATAGCAGTATCACGACAAGCCTGCTGAGGTCATCCAATGTGAAATACACCGTTGGGAGAGCTGTAGCTCAGTAATCCCCATGGCACTTCCCATAACTGCGTACTGCTGTACTGATAAACTAGTTAGGTTGTAGTCCTAACCCCAGACTTGGCAACTGTGTGAGTGTGTGTTTGTGTGTGTGTCTCGGTCTCTGCCTGTGTAGAGAGAAATGCTTTTTAAGCTACTCACACTCAGTACAGTTCATATAGTCAACTTTGGCAGGGTTGCTGATGTCACACACCTAGAAATACACCTCTGGGGAAATCATAGCCCAGTAATCTCCATAGCGTGTCCTATAATTGCACACTGCTGTAGTGTGATAAAGTAGTTAGGTAGGTGTTCTAACCCCAGACCTGGCAAGTGTGTGTGTGTGTGTGTGTGTGTGTGTGTGTGTGTGTGTGTGTGTGTGTGTGTGTGTGTGTGTGTGTGTGTGATTGTCTGAGTCTGACTGAGTAGAGAGGAATGCTTTTTAGGCCACTCACACCCCGTGCAATTCATATACTCAACTTTGGCAAGGCTGCTGATGTCAAGCACCTAGAAATACACCTCTGGGGAAATCATAGCCCAGTAATCTCCATAGCGCGTCCTATAACTGCCCACTGCTGTAGTGTGATAAAGTAGTTAGGTAGGTGTTCTAACCCCAGACCTGGCAACTGTGTGCGTGTGTGTGTGTGTGTGTGTGTGTGTGTGTGTGTGTGTGTGTGTGTGTGTGTGTGTGTGTCTGACTGAGTAGAGAGGAATGCACATCCTAAAACTGCCCACTGCTGTAGTGTGATAAAGTAGTTAGGTAGGTGTTCTAACCCCAGACCTGGCAACTGTGTGCTTGTGTATGAATGTCTGTGTGTGTGTGTCTGACTGAGTAGAGAGGAATGCATTTTAGGCCACTCACATCCCAAACAATTCATATACTCAACTTTGGAAAGGCTGCTGATGTCACTCACCTAGAAATACACCTATGGGGAAATCATAGTCCAGTAATCTCCGTAGCATGTCCTGTAACTGAGCACTGCTGTAGTGCGATAAAGTAGTTAGGTAGGTGTTCTAACCCAGGACTTGGCAATTGTGTGTGTGTGTTTGTGTGTGTGTGTGTGTGTGTGTGTGTGTGTGTGTGTGTGTGTGTGTGTGTGTGTGTGTGTGTGTGTGTGAATCTGTGTGTCTTTGTGTCTCTGTCTGTTTATGACTGAGTGACGAACAATGCTTTTTAGGTTACACACACTCCTTAGAATTCATATACCCAATGCTGGCAAGGCTGCTGATGTCACCCACCTAGAAATACACCTCTGAAAAGTCATAGCCTAGTAATGTCTGTAGCGCATCCTGTAACTGTGTACTGCTGTATTGTGATTTAGAACTGTGGTAGGGTTCCATCACCATCCATGGCAGTCCTGGATGTTTTGCATGTGTTTCAATGTCTGCGTATGGAGCAATGCATCATAGGCTACTCACTTGCAGTATAATTCAAATGCCCTACTTTGCCAATCCTGATGATGTCATTCATTGTGAAATACTACTTTGAGGAGAAAGTTCCCTGTAATCCCTGTGGTGTGACCTATAACTGCTCCATGCTGAAGTGTGATATAGGCCTTGGTCAGGGGTTCTATACCCACACATGACAGTTGTGAATGTTTCGTGTGTGTCTCACTGTTTGTGTAGGGAGCAAGGCATTTTAGGCTAGTCACTCGCAGAAAAGGTGAAATGCCCTACTTTGGTAATCCTGCTGTCAGTCACTGTGCAATACACCTTTGGGGAAGAAGTACTCCAGTAATGTCCATGGCACGTGCTATAACTGTTTAGTGCTGTAGTGTAATAAACTAGTTAGGTAGGGGTTCAACTCCCAGACATGACAGGTGTGCGTGTGTGTGTGTGTGTGTGTGTGTGTGTGTGTGTGTGTGTGTAAAACTCGTATTTTGTGTAGAGGTGAGTGTGTGACACCTGTGGCCAATGTGGAGGGGGTTTTGCTCATTACTTTTATGGTGACCCTACTATATATCACATTGTCAATCATACAGGGGTAACAGATGAAAATTAGCTGCGAGGTTGGGGTGCAAAGCCATACCCATACATGTGACATCAAGGCCAGCCAATCCAAATTAGAAACCACACTATTACCCAGAGCACACACTCAACCCATGTGTCATACGCACACACATGCCTAGGCAACAGCCACTATGTGGTTAGTACACTGCATATTGACCACTAATAGTAACTATGCAGTGATAGCAGTGGGCTACAGAGGGCATGTCACCCTGCCCATCTGTCCAATATGCACGTACATGCAGACAGTGCACCTCCACCATGTTTCCCAATGGACACCTGCACCACCTGTGGTGCCTCCACATGTGACTCAGAATGGACATACCATGCCTGACAACATGCCCTGTATGGACAGACATTAGGGAATGCTGTTGGCATGCTATCAGTGTAGGTGAAGGGTAAACCTACTGCCCATTACCAGTTCCTGCCACAGGTGGGCAAGACTGTTATATCTGATGATAATCCGTGTTCACAATATGGGACAGACACCCCAGGTACAGTTCCACATGTCACTGTACAGGCATGTGGGAGCTGTGCACATCCAAGACACCATCCATGTCATGGAGTAAGGAATACATACATGGCATGTGGTGTACAGCATTGGCCACACACAATAGTCACCCAGCTGACTGGATGGGGATGCAGTACCCACCTGTCATGTGGCCTGATGCCATGGTATACCCATCGCCTACCCTTGTACAGCCTGCTGGCACAGTTGACCACCACACACCCATGTAGACATGCGCCCATGCATGCAGAACTGGCACCCTGTGTGTACGTGTGTGTGTGTTGTATGGTGCATATGTCCACATCCACACTCACTACAACCCCCCAGGGCATACTGAAGCATGCTGTCTGTCTGACATCTCCTCATACTCTTTGCCCATATGGCCTCCATATGACCCGTGTGGTGCATGTGATCCCACTACTGATGAGTTGAACTCCTGGCCCTGCCAAGTGCGTCAATGTGTGTGCGTCCCTGTGTAAGTGTGCCTGTGTTGATGCTGGCACCTGTTCATGCAGACAGGCATGTGTACGACACCTGCCATATATCTACCGTATCCCTGTTGCAGATGTCACTCACCCTCACATATATGTTCTGAGTGCTCCACATCAAGTAACCCATGTGGTGCTTCCAATAACAGCATCAGACTGTGATAGCACTACATAGTTGTCGGGGGTTTTGTGATACCCTGTGCTGGTAGGTGTGTTACACAAACATGCTTCACTTTTACCCTCCCACCCCTCCCTGACATGTATCTGCCTCTGTCTGCCTCCCCCACTCCCTCTCTGGTGGATGTGGAAACCCACACCTGCCTTGCTTAGGCAGCAGCATGTGTATGTTACGTGATGCTCATGATCAGCTGATGGCCTCTGCACAAACTGCAACCCTTCCATAGCTGATTGCATGTGGAACAGCTGTGGTAACAATCCCATAGCCAATTGCATGGAAACACACTCCAGTAACTAGGAATATCATGGTGATGTTGTACCTTTGCAGTCACTGTGAGCAGGAACTAGATTTGATGGTTGGCAAACAGCATCCCAGATGGATTGAGGATTTAACTCTAACAACATACACTGTGGAAAGAATGCAACCAACAGGAAGGGGATCTGCCTGACCTGACTACAGACTGTAAGTGCTGCTATACTGCATTTGGAGAAATATTGGTTTAACAGTGTTTGTCTGGATATGCCTGTCGTACATATTGCAATACCTTCAATGTCAGTTCCATTTATATGAGGAATCCCCATCTGCAGGGTCATCTGCAGACTGGGCAGTATTGTGCCTATGGTTGCATGTGTTAGCCACAGTGCATCAATCCATGGAATGCAGAAGGTAGTGTAAGGATTGCAGTCTGTAGATGGTGAAGGTCATGACAGTTACTGACTTCATATCCCTCATAGGACATATGTTGCAACAAACCCTGTTACAATGGAAAATATATGACGTTATCACAGCAACATGTCTATACTGGCCCTGTGTATGTGCTGTCAGCCACATCTCTGTTAACCTTTGCACATATGGTGTGCATGTGCATATGTGCTGTACACCATAAATACTGTCATCATATCTGAAAACAAGCCAGTGAATTATCAGATTGCTACACATGTCATGTGCAGTAGTGGTTATATTTCATGACATAAGCTGGACATTCTGTGGATGATTGCACAGTACTGAGATCTGTGTAGTAATGGTGAATGTCAGCAGTGGGTGCATTGTTAATATAATATACCTCTTGCTCAGGCTGCTGCAGAGAGAATGACCTACTGCCAGCTGTGATATTGAGAAAAGATAAGTGTTTATTCTCATTTTATGTCTGCATTTTGATTTAATATCTCTATAATCTGTACAACTGTACTTATTCTTCTTCTTGTGTATTATAGCTGTACATCTTAATGTTGACCTCAGTTGTAGTGAAATCCTTTGTCTGGAGGCCTTGTCTGTTTTCTTAGTGGCGGTAAGTTTTCAGAACTGATTTCATCCAGCCGAAGTATTCCTACATCAGTATTGTTTGGTTTCTGTCCTGTGTTTTAAATCAGATATACCTGTTGCTCAGGCTGCTGTAGAGAGATTGACCTACTGTCAGCTGTGATATTGAGAAAAGATAAGTGTTTATTCTCATTTTTGTCTGCATTTTGATTCAATATCTGTAATCTGTACAACTGTACTAATTCTTCTTCTTGTGTGTTATAGATGTGTATCTTTGTGTTGACCTCAGTTGTAGGTAAATCCTTTGTCTGGAGTCCTTGTCTGTTTTCTTAGTGGCAATAAGTTTTCAGAACTATTTCATTCAGCCAAAATATTCCTGCCTCTGTATAGTTTGGTTTCTGTCCTGTATTTTAAATCAGACATACCTGTTGCTCAGGCTGATGCAGAGAGATTGACCTACTGCCAGCTGTGATATTGAGAAAAGATAAGGGTTTATTCTCATTTTTTGTCTGCATTTTGGATTAATATATCTGTAATCTGTAACACTGTACTTATTCTTCTTCTTGCGTGGTATAGCTGTATATCTTAGTGTTGACCTCAGTTGTAGTGAAATTGTTTGTCTGGAGGCCTTGTCTGTTCTCTTGGTGGCAGTAAGTTTTCAGAACTAGTTTCATCCGGCCAAATTATTCCTGCATCTGTATTGTTTGGCTTCTGTCCTGTGTTTTAAATCAGATATACCTGTTACTCAGGCTGCTGTGGAGAGATTGACCTACTGTCAGCTATGATATTGAGAATATATAAGTGTTTATTCTGATTTTTTTTGTCTCCATTTTGATTTAATATTTCTGTAATCTGTACAACTGTGCTTATTCTTCTTCTTGTGTGTTATAGCTGTATACCTCTCAGTGTTGACTTCTGTGGTAGTGAAATCCTTTGTCTGGAGGCCTTGTCTGCTTTCTTAGTCGCAATATGTTTTCAGAAGTATTTCATCCAGCCAAAGTATTCCTACATCTGTATTGTTCGGTTTCTGTCCTGTATTTTAAATCAAACATACCTGTTGCTCAGGCTGCTGCAGAGAGATTGACCTACTGCTAGCTGTGATATTGGAAAAGATACGTGTTTATTCTAATTTTTTGTCTGCATTTTGATTTAATATCTCTGTAATCTGTACAACTGTACTTTTTATTGTGTGTTATAGCTTTATAACTCTCAGTGTTGACCTCACTTGTAGTGAAATCTTTTGTCTGGAGGCCTTGTCAGTTTTCTTAGTGGCAGTAAATTTTTAGAACTAGTTTCATCTGGCCAAAGTTTTCCTGCATCACTATTGTTTGGTTTCTGTCCTGTGTTTTAAATCAGATGCACCTGTTACTCAGGCTGCTGCAGAGTGATTGACCTACTGCCAGCTGTGATATTGAAAAAAGATAAGTGTTTATTCAAAATTTTTGCCTGCTTTTTGATTTAATATCTCTTTAATCTGTACAATTGTACTTATTCTTCTTTGTGTGTATTATAGCTGCATAAGTTAGTGTTGACCACAGTTGTAGTGAAATACTTTGTCTGGAGGCCTTGTCTGTTTTTTTTTTTTTTGTGTAAGTAAGTTTTCAGAACTGGTTTCATCCAGCCAAAGTATTCCTGCATCAGTATTGTTTGGTTTCTGTCCTGTGTTTTAAATCAGATATACCTGTTGTTCAGCCTGCTGCAGAGAGATTGGTCTACTGCCCGCTGTGATATTGAGGAAAGATAAGTGTTTATTCTCATTTTTTGTCTGCATTTTGATTTAATATCTCTGTAATCTGTACAACTGTACTTCTTCTTCTTTCTGTGTGTTATAGCTGTATACCTCTCAGTGTTGACCTCAGTGGAAGCAAAATCCTTTGTCTGGAGGCCTTGTCTGTTTTCTTAGTGGCAGTAAGTTTTCAGGACAAGTTTCATCCGGCCAAAGTATTCCAGCATTTGTATTGTTTGGTTTCTGTCCTGTGTTTTAAATCAGATATACCTTTTGCTCAGGCTGCTGCAGAGAGATTGAGCTACTGTCAGCTGTGATATTGAGACAAGATAAGTGTTTATTCTCATTTTTTTGTCTGCATTTTGAATTAATATCTCTGTAATCTGTACAACTGTAATTATTCTTCTTCGTGTGTGGTATAGCTGTATATCTTAGTGTTGACCTCAGTTGTAGTGAAATCCTTTGTCTGGAGGCCTTGTCTGTTTTCTTAGTAGCAGTACATTTTCAGAACTGGTTTCATCCACCCAAAGTATTCCTGCATCTGTATTGTTTGGTTTCTGTCCTGTGTTTTAAATCAGATATACCTATAGCTTAGGCTGCTGTAGAGAGATTGACCTTCTGCCAGCTGTGATATTGAGAAAAGATAAGTGTTAATTCTCATTTTTGTCTGCATTTTGATTTACTATCTTTGTAATCTGTACAACTGTAATTATTCTTCTTCGTGTGTGGTATAGCTGTATATCTCTCAGTGTTGACCTCAGTTGTAGTAAAATCCTTTGTCTGGAGGCCTTATCGTTTTTTTTTGGTGGTAGTAAGTTTTCAGAACTGGTTTCATCCAACCAAAGTATTCCTGCATCTGTATTCTTTGGTTTCTGTTCTATGTTTTAAATCAGATATACCTGCTGCTAAGGCTGCTGCAGACAGATTGACCTACTGCCAGCTGTGATATTGAGAAAAGATAAGTGTTTATTCTCATTTTTTGTCTGCATTTTGATTTAATATCTCTGTAATCTGTACAACTATACTTATTCTTCTTCTTGTATGTTATAGCTGTATATCTTGGTGTTGACCTCAGTTGTAGTGAAATCCTTTGTCTGGAGGCCTTGTCTGTTCTCTTGGTGGCAATAAGTTTTCAGAACTAGATGTTCTTCATTCCACATTGCTGCAGTCCTAACTATTGGGTAGTCCGCTGTCCAGTCGGCCCGAATACCAAAGTATATGGCTGACGTCGGTCACGGCGCATTAGACTGACGTCAGTACGTCAGGGTACTAATGCGCATGACCGACGTCATATCCTCAGTCTTTTTTGCCGCATGGTCCGATGCAGAAGCAGTTTTTGCGAGTGCAGGTTGGCGTTCTGAAAGTTTCTGAAGTCAGAGTTTCAGACTGAATCAAAGTTGGCTAAGTACCCCGTTGGGGAATATTTTGGTTTTTTCTTGCCTCAGTATTTAACCGGATGTCAGAAAAAGTGAATAACTGTATTTCTTGTGGGAAACAGATACCTCATAGGGATTACCATACTTTGTGTATACCTTGTTTAGGGCCTGAGCACGACGTTGTTGGATGCCGCTCTTGTGCTAGATTTAACAAACGCACTATTAAGAGAAGGTTAGACTGTGCCAGGTTAGTGTTTGGGAAGCGTTGTAATTATAAAATGCCGTCGGATGCTCCGACGCGCGCTTCAGCCAAAAAGCGCAAGGACAAAGCAGGGAAGCCTAGAATGGAAGAACCGACAGTCCCGGATGTCGGTTCTTTAGAAGGCTCAGTGGAGCGGAGGTTCTGCCAGGAGTTTCTTTGGAGTCTCAGGGAGAAACTTTACTGTTACAGGATGTGTCCTCTCAGGAAGTAGGCCAGGCTGAAGGGGCTTCTCAGGTGGCTGTTCTTCCCTCTCTTCCTAAGGTGGTCAAGGCCTCCTTCTGTTTCTAAGGCTTCTTTAAGAGGCAGGCCTACTTTAGCTTCAGTGGGGTTTCTCCGAGTGTTTCAGGGTCTTTGCCTAGAAGCATATGCTAAAATGGCAGAGGATTTGATTACAATGATTAGAGGTTCTATGCCCCTCCTGATAAGAGGCCTAGGGTGGAACCTGAGTTTGAGAGTTTTGAGCAATGTTCGAGGCTTCTGAGTCTTGACTGAAGACTTGCAGGAGTATCCTCCTTATTCTGATTCTGATGTGGATGATTCTACTCCTTCTGCTTCGCCTCCTGAGGATTTTTCTTTTTCAGAGACTCTGCATTCCATGAGGGAGCATTTTAAATGGGAAGGTCAAGATTTCTCTGATTCCAGGAAGAGGCTTAGAGAATTCTTGTTTTACCCCAGCATAGGCCTTTAGCTATACCTCCTGTTCTGAATGTGGTAGAAGATGTTTTTGCAGAGGCTTCACTAAATCCTGATTCTTTGCCTCCTGCCCCAGTTAAACCGGATAGGTACTATAGGGTGCCTGACGCTCATAAGTATCTTTTTAAGAGTCCTAGGGCAGACCCAGAAACTGTCTCTCAGGGGCCTAAAGGTGTGAAGGCTTCTGTGGTTAAAAATCCTGTTCCTCCTGATAAAGAGGCAAGGGCTTTGGATAGATGGGGAAAGAAAGTGTACACTTCTTCCACTTTAGCCATGAGGGCGTTGAATTGTCAGTTTCATATGTTAAAATATCAGAATTATCTCCTTTCATAATTGCAGTCTAAGGTGGATGCTCTGGCTGAAGGTATTGAGTGTAAAGAGTTGCAGGATTTAGTTCATGTTTCTGAGCAAGTGGGAAAACATTCCTTGCAGTGTGGTTTTGATGCTGTGCAGGCCTCCTCGAGGGTGGCTGCCACCGGTTCTGTTCTTCGTAGGCACGCTTGGTTGAGAGATCAGAACTTAGCTGAGCATGTTAAGACAAGGATTTTGGATGCTCCTTTACAGTCTGATGTGTTGTTTGGTTCGCCTGTGGAAGCAGTTTTAAAGAAAATGGAGGACAAGGCTAAGTCTATGCAAACTGTTAAGGATTTTTTGCAGGTGCAGCCTCCGAAGTTTAGTAGAAATTGGCCTACTAAGGGGTGGACTTATCCTGCTTATGATTCCCAGTCTAGGGGTAGGTCTAGACGTGGTAGGGGCAGAGCTCAAGGTTCTTTTAGGCCTAGGACAGGGAGTTCACCTGCTCAGACTTCTGGTGAGGACAGGGGTCAGTCCTTTCGTAAGCAGACCCAATGACCTGCCTTTTCAGCTGCCAGTACATTCTCGCCTGGCAGCACCTCTGGGAGGAAGGCTGTCTCTTTTCAAAGAAAATTGGGATTTAATTACCCAAGACAGATGGGTTCTGGATATCATTCACCACGGTTACAGGTTTTATTTCCATACCTTGCCTCCTTTCAAAGGCATGCCAGACATTCCTCCTCTACAAAGAACAGAGGCTCACAAGCAAATTTCTCTGTTGCTCCAAATAGGGGCCATTCAGTCAGTTCCTGTGCCAGAAAGGGGCCTAGGATTTTATTCTCGCCTGTTCCTATTACCAAAGAAGGGGAACACGTGGAGACCAATTTTGGATTTATCTATCCTCAACACTTATCTGGACATTCCCAAGTTCAAAATGTTGACGTTACAACAGCTTTTACCTCTGCTGGGCAAAGATCACTGGATGGTAACTTTAGATCTCAAGGAAGCTTACCTTCATGTGCCTATAAGACTACGTTGCAGGAAGTATCTGCGTTTTCGAGCTGGAAATTCTCATTATCAGTTCTCTGCATTGCCCTTTGGCTTATCTACTGCGCCCAGAGTATTCACAAAGGTTCTGGCTCCAGTGATAGCTTACTTCAGGCTAAAAGGCATTCAAATCTATCCTTACTTGGACGACTGCCTGATTCTGGCTCAAGAAAAGGAAGACCTTTTACAGCATTTGAAATATGTCATAGCAGTGCTAAGATGCCTAGGGTATTCTGTGAACGAAATAAAGTCCAGTCTAGTACCCTCTCAAGACATGTGCTTTCTGGGTGTGAGACTGAATACAGCAGCCCAGATGGCCTTTTTAACCCCGGACAAACAACAGAATCTTTCCAGTTACTTCCATCAACTATCTCTTCAGTCCGGGCTGACTGCAAGGACAGTCCTTCAAGCCTTAGGGTTCATGGCATCTTGTATTCTGGTGCTTCCCAATGCCAAACTGCATATGAGGAAGCTACAATGGTATCTCAAAATCTATGGACACAGCACTGCCAGGATTTGGACACTGTCATTCAAATAATACCTTGCATTCAAAAGGAATTTTTGTGGTGGGCTCAGGAATGTCACCTAAACAAGGGACTCTCTGTGACCCCGCCAGAGGCGAGTCAGATTCTAACGACAGATGCCTCAGACATTGCTTGGGGAGCTCATCTAAATGGAAAGTGGATACAAGACAAGTGGCCTGCCAGACTACAGCATCTACATATCAACATGAAAGAGATGTTAGCAGTCCAGTTTGCATTAATGGCTTTCAAGGAGTTACTTCTTCCAGGGCAGGTGTTGATTCTAACAGACAACACAACTGTCATGTGGTACATCAACAAACAAGGGGAACACATTCTTACCCATTGTGCAGGCAAGCAATGATTTTATGGGAGACTGCTCAGCTTGCAACTAACTCTTCAGGCAAGGTTTCTGCCGGAGCACAGAACTCCTTAGCAGATGTGTTAAGCAGACAAATCATGGATCCCCACAGTGGAAACTGGATCTTCATGTATTTCAAAATTGACAGTGTCATGGGGAACTCCAGACATAGATCTGTTCGCTTCTCCACTAAACCACCAGCTGCCAAAGTTTTGCACGAAGGGATTTCATCACACAGCTTGGAAAGTGGATGCTCTTTCTTTCAGTTGGAAAAATCTTCATGTGTATGCTTTTCCACCTCTACCTCTTCTCCCAAAGGTGCTTCTAAAGGTCAGACAAGACAAGCCAAGGATGATTTTAATAGCTCCAGATTGGCCTCGGCAGCACTGGTACCCATTACTGAGGAGTCTGTTAAGGAAGCCTCCATGGCCTTTACCCTTGATTCCACACCTGTTGTCTCAGAGGGACGGTCATCTGCTCAATGTCAAGCTTCACTCTCTTCATCTAACAGCCTGGCATATTCTGTTTTGAAAGACAGCAGGTCTCAACTTCCTCAACAAGTTTTAAATGTGATTATGGAAGCCAGAAGACCTAGTACAAGGAAAGTGTACGCAGAAAAATGGAAGAGATTTTTATTTTGGACTGCAGCAAAGAATTTGGAGATTTCTGAGCCTAATTTGAGTGTGGCTCTTCAATATCTTACTGAGTTATTGGACAAAGGTTTGTCTTTCTCTTCCATTAAGATTCATGCTGCAGCAATTTCAGCTCACTATGATTGTGACCCTCCATTGTTTTCACATCCTTTGTTCAAGCAATTTCTTAGAGGGGCAAAGAATATAAGACCCCAATGAGCTCCTACTCCTGCTTGGGACCTCAATTTTGTGTTGGAGAAACTTACTCTACAACCTTTTGAGCCTCGGCTACTGCTGAACTGAAATACTTGTCATGGAAGACTGCTTTTTTGTTGGCCATTACTTCTGCAAGAAGGGTTTCTGAGTTACAGGCCCTTATGGCGGTTGAGCCTTTTTTGATTTTTCATAAGGATAGGGTATCATTACGTACTAATCCTTCCTTTATGCCTAAGGTGGTTTCTAGTGTGGCTTTAAACCAAACTATTCATTTGCCTACTTTCTATGCAGATCCCCAAAATAAAGGGGAAAAGATTTTGCACACTTTAGATGTACACAGGCAATTGCATTATTATTTAAGCAGAACTAAGGATTTTAGGCAGTCTCAGCAGTTGTTTGTTTCTTTTGCTTTGAGTTCGCAAGGCAAGCCTGTGTCAAAACAAACTATTTCTAGGTGGATTGGGTTTTGCATTGCATTTTGTTATTCCCATCATGGTAAGGAGATTCCAGCTGGGATTAGGCCTCATTCCAGTAGGGCTACTGCCACTTCAACAGCATTTCTAAGGGGGGTGGCAACTAAGGATATTCTGGAGGCAGCTACTTGGAGTTCAGTGCATACCTTCTCTAAGCATTACCACCTTCCTCTCTATTCTAAGTCTAGGGCTGGTTTTGCCACAGCTATTTTGCAAGGCATATTATCAGCTCCTGCTTCCTTATGATTTGCCAGCCTCCCTTACCTCTGCTTTGGGATTCTACCCAATAGTTAGGACTGCAGCAATGTGGAATGAAGAACATAGTACAGTTTTGTACCTACCATAAATGTAGATGTTCGAGGATCCACATTGCTGCAGTCCAATTCTCCCTCCTTCCCTCTGTGTTTAGGGGTGGTTGTGTAGGTGAGGTTATATTCTGGTACCTTTGTATATGTTGTATATATTTTTGGTGCAGGTATGTTTGGTGTTTTTGGTTTTGGCCTTGTCTTTTTAGGGTCTTCTGACATCTGGGGCAAGAAAAGACTGAGGATATGACGTCGGTCATGCGCATTAGTACCCTGACGTACTGACGTCAGTCTAATGCGCCGTGACCGACGTCAGCCATATACTTTGGTATTCGGGCCGACTGGACAGCGGACTACCCAATAGTTAGGACTGCAGCAATGTGGATCCTCGAACATCTACATTTATGGTAGGTACAAAACTGTACTTTTCATCCATCCAAAGTATTCCTGCATCTGTATTGTTTGGTTTCTGTCCTGTGTTTTAAATCAGATATACCTGTTGCTCAGGCTGCTGCAGAGATTGGCCTACTGCCAGCTGTGATATTGAGAAAAGACAAGTGTTTATTCTCATTTTTTGTCTGCATTTTGATTTAATATATCTGTAATCTGTACAACTATACTTATTCTTCTTCTTGTGTGTTATAGCTGTATATCTCTCAGTGTTGACCTCAGTTATAGTGAAATCCTTTGTCTGGAGGCCTTGTCTGTTTTCTTAGTGGTAGGACGTTTTCAGAACTAGTTTCATCCAGCCAAAGTATTCCTGCAGCTGTATTGTTTCATTTCTGTCCTGTGTTTTAAATCAGATATACCTGTTGCTCAGGCTGCTACAGAGAGATTGACTTTCTGCCAGCTGTGATATTGAGAAAAGATAAGTGTTTATTCTCATTTTTTGTCCGCATTTTGATTTAATATCTCTGTAATTGGTACAACTGTACTCTATCTTCTTCTTGTGTGTTATAGCTGTATATCTCTCAGTGTTTACCTCAGTTGTAGTGAAATCCTTTGTCTGGAGGCCTTGTCGTTTTTTTTGGTGGTAGTCAGGTTTCAGAACAGGTTTCTTTCAGCCAAAGTTTTCCTGCATCTGTATTCTTTGGTTTCTGTCCTATGTTTTAAATCAGATATACCTGCTGCTCGGGCTGCTGCAGACAGATTGACCTACTGCCAGCTGTGATATTGAGAAAAGATAAGTGTTTATTCTCATTTTTTATCTGCATATTGATTTAATATCTCAGTAATCTGTACAACTGTACCTATTCTTCTTCTTGTGTGTTATAGCTGTATATCTTGGTGTTGACCTCAGTTTTAGTGAAATCCTTTGTCTGGAGGCCTTGTCTGTTCTCTTGGTGGCAATAAATTTTCAGAACTAGTTTCTTCCATCCAAAGTATTCCTGCATCTGTATTGTTTGGTTTCTGTCCTGTGTTTTAAATCAGATATACCTGTTGCTCAGGCTGCTGCAGAGATTGGCCTACTGCCAGCTGTGATATTGAGAAAAGATAAGTGTTTATTCTAATTTTTTGTCTGCATTTTGATTTAATATCTCTGTAATATGTACAACTATACTTATTCTTCTTTCTGTGTGTTATAGCTGTATACCTCTCAGTGTTGACCTCATTGGTAGTAAAGTCCTTTGTCTGGAGGCCTTGTCTGTTTTCTTAGTGGCAGTAAGTTTTCAGGACAAGTTTCTTCCGGCCAAAGTATTCCAGCATTTGTATTGTTTGGTTTCTGTCCTGTGTTTTAAATCAGATATACCTTTTGCTCAGGCTGCTGCAGAGAGATTGAGCTACTGTCAGCTGTGATATTGAGAAAAGATAAGTGTTTATTCTCATTTTTTGTCTGCATTTTGAATTAATATCTCTGTAATCTGTACAACTGTAATTCTTCTTCCTCGTGTGTGGTATAGCTGTATATCTTAGTGTTGACCTCAGTTGTAGTGAAATCCTTTGTCTGGAGGCCTTGTCTGTTTTCTTACTGGCAGTACATTTTCAGAACTGGTTTCATCCGGCCAAAGTATTCCTGCATCTGTATTGTTTGGTTTCTATCCGGTGTTTTAAATCAGATATACCTATAGCTTAGGCTGCTGCAGAGAGATTGACCTTCTGCCAGAAAGAAAAGAGAAAAGATAAGTGTTTATTCTCATTTTTTGTCTGCATTTTGAATTAATATATCTGTAATCTGTAACACTGTACTTCTTCTTCTTGTGTGGTATAACGGTATATCTTGGTGTTGACCTCAGTTGTAGTGAAATTGTTTGTCTGGAGGCCTTGTCTGTTCTCTTGGTGGCAGTAAGTTTTCAGAACTGGTTTCATCCGGCCAAAGTATTCCTGCATCTGTATTGTTTGGATTCTGTCCTGTGTTTTAAATCAGATATACCTGTTACTCAGGCTGCTGTGGAGAGATTGACCTACTGCCAGCCCTGATATTGTGAAAAAATAAGAGTTTATTCTCATTTTTGTATGCATTTTGATTTAATATCTCTGTAATGTGTAACTCTATACTTCTTCTTCTTCTTGTGTGTTATAGCTGTATATCTCTCAATGTTGACCTCAGTTATAGTGAAATCCTTTGTCTGGAGGCCTTGTCTGTTTTCTTAGTGGCAGTACCTTTTCAGAATTAGTTTCATCCAGCCAAAGTATTCCCTCATCAGTATTGTTTGATTTCCATCCTGTGTTTTACATCAGTTATACCTGTTGCTCAGGCTGTTGCAGAGAGATTGATCTACTGTCAGCTGTGATATTGAGAAAAGATAAGTGTTTATTCTCATTTTTGTCTACATTTTGATTTAATATCTCTGTAATTGGTACAACTGTACTTTATCTTCTTCTTGTGTGTTATAGCTGTATATCTCTCAGTGTTGACCTCAGTTGTAGTGAAATCCTTTGTCTGGAGGCCTTGTTGTTTTTTTTGTTGTTGGTGGTAGTAAGTTTTCAGAACTGGTTTCATCCAGCCAAAGTATTCCTGCATCTGTATTCTTTGGTTTCTGTCCTATGTTTTAAATCAGATATACCTGCTGCTCAGGCTGCTGCAGACAGATTGACCTACTGCCAGCTGTGATATTGAGAAAAGATAAGTGTTTATTCTAATTTTATATCTGCATTTTGATTTAATGTCTCTGTAATCTGCACAACTGTACTTATTCTTCTTTCTGTGTGTTATAGCTGTATACCTCTCAGTGTTGACCTCAGTGGTAGTAAAATCCTTTGTCTGGAGGCCTTGTCTGCTTTCTAAGTGGCAGTAAGTTTTCAGGACAAGTTTCTTTCGGCCAAAGTATTCCAGCATTTGTATTGTTTGGTTTCTGTAATGTGTTTTAAATCAGATATAGTTTTGCTCAGGCTGCTGCAGAGACATTGAGCTACTCTCAGCTGTGATATTGAGAAAAGATAAGTGTTTATTCTCATTTTTGTCTGCATTTTGAATTAATATCGCTGTAATCTGTACAACTGTACTTTTTCTTCTTCATGTTGGGTATAGCTGTATATCTTAGTCTTGACGTCAGTTGTAGTGAAATCCTTTGTGTGGAGGCCTTGCCTGTTTTCTTAGTGGCAGTAAATTTTCAGAACTGGTTTCATCCGGCCAAAGTATTCCTGCATCTGTATTGTTTGGTTTCTGTCCTGTGTTTTAAATCAGATACACCTGTTGCTCAGGCTGCTGCAGAGAGATTGACCTGCTGCCAGCTCTGATATTGTGAAAAAATAAGAGTTTATTCTCATTTTTTGTATGCATTTTGATTTAATATCTCTTTAATCTGTAACTCTATACTTATTCTTCTTCTTCTTGTGTGTTATAGCTGTATATCTCTCAGTGTTGACCTCAGTTATAGTGAAATCCTTTGCATGTAGGCCTTGTCTGTTTTCTTAGTGGCAGTAACTTTTCAGAATAAGTTTCATCTAGCCAAAGTATTCCTGCATCAGTATTGTTTGATTTCCATCCTGTGTTTTAAATCAGTTTTACCTGTTGCTCAGGCTGCTGCAGAGAGATTGATCTACTGTCAGCTGTGATATTGAGAAAAGATAATTTTTATTTTAATTTTTGTCTGCATTTTGATTTAATATCTCTGCAATCTGTACAACTGTACTTATTCTTCTTCTTGTGTGTTATAGCTGTGTATCTTAGTGTTGACCTCAGTTGTAGTGAAATCCTTTGTCTGGAGGCCTTGTCTGTTTTCTTAGTGGCAGTAAGTTTTCAGAACTAGTTTCTTCTGGCCAAAGTATTCCTGCATCAGTATTGTTTGATTTCTGTCCTGTGGTTTAAATCAGATATACCTGTTTCTCAGGCTGCTGCAAAGAGATTGACCTATTGTCAGCTGTAATATTGAGAAAAGAAAAGTGTTTATTCTCATTTTTGTCTGCATTTTGATTTAATATCTCTGTAATCTGTAGAACTGTATTTATTCTCTTCTTGTGTGTTATAGCTGTGTATCTTATTTTGACCTCAGTTGTAGTGAAATCCTTTGTCTGGAGGCCTTGTCTGTTTTCTTAGTGGCAGTAAGTTTTCAGAACTAGTTTCATCTGGCCAAAGTATTCCTGCATCTGTATTGTTTGGTTTCTGTCCTGTGTTTTAAATCAGATATACCTGTTGCTCAGGCTGCTGCAGAGAGATTGACCTTCTGCCAGCTCTGATATTGAGAAAAGATTAACATTTATTCTCATTTTTTGTCTGCATTTTGATTTAATATCTCTGTAATCTGTACAACTGTACTTATTCTTCTTCTTGTATGTTATAGCTGCATATTTCTCAGTGTTGACCTTAGTTTTAGTGAAATCCTTTGTCAGAACTAGTTTCATCCAGCCAAAGTATTCCTACATCTGTATTGTTTGGTTTCTGTCCTGTGTTTTAAAGCAGATATACCTGTTGCTCAGGCTGCTGCATAAAGATTGACATACTGCCAGCTGTGATATTAAGAAAAGATAAGTGTTTATTCTCGTTTTTGTCTGCATTTTGATTTAATATCTCTGTACTCTGTACAACTGTACTTATTCCTCTTCTTGTGGATTATAGCTGTATATCTCTCAGTGTTCACCTCAGTTGTAGTAAATCATTTGTCTGGAGGCCTTCTATGTTTTCTTATTGGCAGTATGTTTTAGAACTGGTTTCATCCGGCCAAATTATTTCTGCATCTGTATTGTTTGTTTTTTGTCCTGTGCTTTAAATAAGATATACCTGTTGCTCTGGCTGCTGCAGAGACATTGACCTACTGCCAGCTCTTATTTTGAGAAAAGATTAACGTTTATTCTCATTTTTTGTCTGCATTTTGATTTAATATCTGTGTAATCTGTACAACTGTACTTATTCTTCTTCTTGTGTGTTATAGCTGTATATCTCTCAGTGTTGACCTTAGTTATAGTGAAATCCTTTGTCTGGAGGCCTTCTCTGTTTTGTTAGGGGCAGTAAGTTTTCAGAACTAGTTTCATCCAGTCAAAGTATTCCTACATCTGTATTGTTTCGTTTCTGTCCTGTGTTTTAAAGCAGATATACCTGTTGCTCAGGCTGCTGCATAGAGATTGACATACTGCCAGCTGTGATATTGAGAAAAGATAAGTGTTTATTCTCATTTTTGTCTGCATTTTGATTTAATATCTCTGTACTCTGTACAACTGTACTTATTCCTCTTCTTGTGGGTTATAGCTGTATATCTCTCGGTGTTGACCTCAGTTGTAGTAAATCATTTGTCTGGAGGCCTTCTATGTTTTCTTATTGGCAGTAAGCTTTTAGAACTGGTTTCATCCTGCCAAATTATTCATGCATCTGTATTGTTTGGTTTCTGTCCTGTGCTTTAAATAAGATATACCTGTTGCTCAGGCTGCTGCAGAGAGATTTACCTGCTGCCAGCTGTGATATTGAGAAGAGATAAGTGTTTATTCTCATGTTTGTCTGCATTTTGATTTATTATCTTTATAATCTGTACAACTGTACTTATTCCTCTTCTTGTGTGTTATACCTGTATATCTGTCAGTGTTGACTTCAGTTGTAGTGAAATCCATTGTCTGGAGGCCTTGTCTTTTTTCTTAGGGGCAGTATGTTATCAGAACTAGTTTCATCCATCCAAAGTTTTTCTGCATCTGTATTGTTTGGTTTCTGTCCTGTGTTTTAAATCAGATATACCTGTTGCTCATGCTGCTGCAGAGAGATTGACCTACCACCAGTTGTGATATTTAGAAAAAGATAAGTGTTTATTCTCATTCTTTGTCTGTGTTTTGATTTAATATCCCTGTAATCTGTACAACTGTACTTATTCTTATTATTGTGTGTTATAGCTGTATATCTAAGTGTTGACCTCAGTTGCAGAGAAATCCTTAGTCTGGATGCCTGACTGTTTTCTTAGTGGCAGTAAGTTTTCAGAACACTTTCATCTGGCCAAAGTATTCCTGCATCTGTATTATTTGGTTTCTGTCCTGTGTTTTAAATCCGATATACCTGTTGCTCAGGCTGCTGCAGAGAGATTTACCTGCTGCCAGCTGTGATATTGAGAAAATATAAGTGTTTATTCTCATTTTTTGTCTGCATTTTGATTTAATATCTCTGCAATCTGTACAACTGTACTTATTCTTCTTCTTGTGTGTTATAGCTGTATATCTTAATGTTGTCCTCAGTTGTAGTGAAATCCTTTGTCTGGAGGCCTTGTCTTTTTTCTTGGTTGCATTAAATTTACAGAACTGGTTTCATCTGGCCAAAGTATTCCTGCATCTGTATTGTTTGGTTTCTGTCCTGTGTTTTAAATCGGATAAACCTGTTACTCGGGCTGCTGTGGAGAGATTGACCTACTGCCAGCCTGTGATATGGAGAAAAAGATAAGTGTGTATTCTCATTTTTTGTTTGCATTTTGATTTAATATCTCTGTAATCTGTACAAATGTACTCATTCTTCTTCTTGTGTGTTATAGCTTTAAACCTCTCAGTGTTGACCTCAGTGGTAGTGAAATCCTTTGTCTGGAGGCCTTGACTGTTTTTTTAGTGGCAGTAAGTTTTCAGAACTGGTTTCAACCGGACAAAGTACTCCTGCATCTGTATTGTTTGGTTTCTGTCCTGTCTTTTAAATCATATATAGCTGTTGCTCAGACTGCTGCAGAGAGATTGACCTGCTGCCAACTGTGATATGGAGAAAAGATAAGTGTTTATTCTCATTTTTTGTCTACATTTTGATTTAATATCTCTGTAATTTGTACAACTGTACTTATTCTTCTTCTTGTGTGTTATAGCTTTATGTCTCTCAGTGTTGACCCCAGTTGTAGTGAAATCCTTTGTCTGGAGGCCTTGTCTGTTATCTTAGTGGCAATATGTTTTCAGAACTGATTTCATCCGGCCAAAGTATTCCTACATCTGGATTGTTTGGTTTCTGTCCTGTGTTTTAAATCAGATATACCTGTTGCTCAGGCTGCTGCAGAGAGACTGACCTTCTGCCAGCTGTGATATTGAGAAAAGATAAGTGTTTATTCTCATTGTTTTGTTTGCATTTTGATTTTATATCTCTGTAATCTGTACAACTGTATTTATTCTTCTTCTTGTGTGTTATAGCTGTACATATCTCAGTGTTGTCCTCAGTTATAGTGAAATCCTTTGTCTGGAGGCCTTGTCTTTTTTCTTAGTGGCAGTATGTTATCAGAACTAGTTTCATCCATCCAAAGTATTCCTGCATCTGTATTGTTTGGTTTCTGTTTAGTGTTTTAAATCAGATATACCTGTTGCTCAGGCTGCTGTAGAGAGATTGACCTACTGTCAGCTGTGATATTGAGAAAAGATAAGTGTTTATTCTCATTTTTGTCTGCATTTTGATTCAATATCTCTGTAATCTGTACAACTGTACTAATTCTTCTTCTTGTGTGTTATAGATGTGTATCTTTGTGTTGACCTCAGTTGTAGGTAAATCCTTTGTCTGGAGTCCTTGTCTGTTTTCTTAGTGGCAATAAGTTTTCAGAACTATTTCATTCAGCCAAAATATTCCTGCCTCTGTATAGTTTGGTTTCTGTCCTGTATTTTAAATCAGACATACCTGTTGCTCAGGCTGATGCAGAGAGATTGACCTACTGCCAGCTGTGATATTGAGAAAAGATAAGGGTTTATTCTCATTTTTTGTCTGCATTTTGAATTAATATATCTGTAATCTGTAACACTGTACTTATTCTTCTTCTTGCATGGTATAGCTGTATATCTTAGTGTTGACCTCAGTTGTAGTGAAATTATTTGTCTGGAGGCCTTGTCTGTTCTCTTGGTGGCAGTAAGTTTTCAGAACTAGTTTCATCCGGCCAAATTATTCCTGCATCTGTATTGTTTGGCTTCTGTCCTGTGTTTTAAATCAGATATACCTGTTACTCAGGCTGCTGTGGAGAGATTGACCTACTGTCAGCTATGATATTGAGAATATATAAGTGTTTATTCTGATTTTTTGTCTCCATTTTGATTTAATATTTCTGTAATCTGTACAACTGTGCTTATTCTTCTTCTTGTGTGTTATAGCTGTATACCTCTCAGTGTTGACTTCTGTGGTAGTGAAATCCTTTGTCTGGAGGCCTTGTCTGCTTTCTTAGTCGCAATATGTTTTCAGAAGTATTTCATCCAGCCAAAGTATTCCTACATCTGTATTGTTTGGTTTCTGTCCTGTATTTTAAATCAAACATACCTGTTGCTCAGGCTGCTGCAGAGAGATTGACCTACTGCTAGCTGTGATATTGGAAAAGATACGTGTTTATTCTAATTTTTTGTCTGCATTTTGATTTAATATCTCTGTAATCTGTACAACTGTACTTTTTATTGTGTGTTATAGCTTTATAACTCTCAGTGTTGACCTCACTTGTAGTGAAATCTTTTGTCTGGAGGCCTTGTCAGTTTTCTTAGTGGCAGTAAATTTTTAGAACTAGTTTCATCTGGCCAAAGTTTTCCTGCATCACTATTGTTTGGTTTCTGTCCTGTGTTTTAAATCAGATGCACCTGTTACTCAGGCTGCTGCAGAGTGATTGACCTACTGCCAGCTGTGATATTGAAAAAAGATAAGTGTTTATTCAAAATTTTTGCCTGCTTTTTGATTTAATATCTCTTTAATCTGTACAATTGTACTTATTCTTCTTTGTGTGTATTATAGCTGCATAAGTTAGTGTTGACCACAGTTGTAGTGAAATACTTTGTCTGGAGGCCTTGTCTGTTTTTTTTTTTTTTTGTGGAAGTAAGTTTTCAGAACTGGTTTCATCCAGCCAAAGTATTCCTGCATCAGTATTGTTTGGTTTCTGTCCTGTGTTTTAAATCAGATATACCTGTTGCTCAGGCTGCTGCAGAGAGATTGGTCTACTGCCCGCTGTGATATTGAGGAAAGATAAGTGTTTATTCTCATTTTTTGTCTGCATTTTGATTTAATATCTCTGTAATCTGTACAACTGTACTTCTTCTTCTTTCTGTGTGTTATAGCTGTATACCTCTCAGTGTTGACCTCAGTGGAAGCAAAATCCTTTGTCTGGAGGCCTTGTCTGTTTTCTTAGTGGCAGTAAGTTTTCAGGACAAGTTTCATCCATCCAAAGTATTCCTGCATCTGTATTGTTTAGTTTCTGTTTAGTGTTTTAAATCAGATATAGCTGTTGCTCCATCTGCTGCAGAGAGATTGGCCTACTTCCAGCTGTGATATTTAGAAAAAGATAAGTGTTTATTCTCATTTTTGTCTGCATTTTAAATTAATATCTCTGTAATCTGTACAACTGTACTTATTCTTCTTCTTGTGTGCTATAGCTGTATATCTAAGTGTTGACCTCAGTTGCAGAGAAATCCTTAGTCTGGATGCCTGACTGTTTTCTTAGTGGCAGTAAGTTTTCAGAATTAGTTTCATCCGGTCAAAGTATTCCTGCATCAGTATTATTTGACTTCCATCCTTTGTTTTAAATCAGTTATACCTGTTGCTCAGGCTGCTGCAGAGAGATTGATCTACTGTCAGCTGTGATATTGAGGAAAAATAAGTGTTTATTCTCATTTTTGTCTACATTTTGAATTAATATCTCTTTAATCTGTACAAGTGTACTTATTCTTCTTCTTGGGTGGTATATCTGTATATCTTAGTATTGACATCAGTTGCAGTAAAATCCTTTGTCTGGAGGCCTTGTCTGTTTTCTTAGTGGCAATAAATTTTCAAAACTGGCTTCATCCCGCCAAAGTATTCCTGCATCTGTATTGTTTGGTTTCTCTCCTGTGTTTTAAATCAGATATACCTGCTGCTCAGGCTGCTGCAGAGAGATTGACCTGCTGTCAGCTGTGATATTGAGAAAAGATAAGAGTTTATTCTCATTTTTTGATTGCATTTTGATTTAATATCTCTGTAATCTGTAAATCTGTAACCCAGCCACTGGGGATGCACAAGCCAGTGCATTTCTTTGTGCCGGTCCCAAGCCCGGATAAATGGGGAGGGTTGCGTCAGGAAGGGCATCCGGCATAAAACTTCTGCCAAAAATTACTGATGCGGAGAACTTTTCATAATTGCATACCGGTTCGGTCGAGGCCGGGTTAACAACGACCGCCACCAGTACTGTTAGACAACAGGGTGCTGGCGAATATTGGGCGACTGTTGGCGAAGGAGAAGAGGAGGCTAAGGCGTGCCCAAAGGCAGGAAGATAGGAGGAAGGTTAGGAGTGTAGCAGTGAGGGTAGGAACTTTGAATGTTGGCAGTATGACTGGTATAGGAAGAGAGCTAGCTGATATGATGGAGAGAAGGAAGGTTGATATATTGTGTGTGCAAGAGACCAGATGGAAGGAAGTAAGGCCAGGTGTTTAGGAAACGGGTTCAAATTGTTTTATCATGGTGTGGATGGCAGGAGAAATGGGGTAGGGTTATACTAAAGGAACAATATGCCAAGAGTGTTTTAGGCGTGAAGAGAGTGTCTGACCGAGTGATGTTTATGAAGCTTCGAAATTGATGGTGTAATGATGAATGTTGTTAGTGCATATGCTCCTCAAGTTGGGTGTGCGATGGAAGAGAAAGAAATTTTGGAGTGAGTTGGATGAAGTTGTGGTGAGTGTACCCAAGGGTGAGAGACTAGTGATTGGAGCGGACTTTAATGGGCATGTTGGTGAAGTGAACAGAGGGATGAGGAAGTGATGGGTAGGTATGGTGTTAAGGAGAGGAATGCAGAAGGTCAGATGATTGTGGATTTTGCGAAAAGGATGGACATGGCTGTGGTGAATCGTATTTTAAGAAGAGGGTGGAGCATAGGGTGGCGTACAAGAGTGGAGGAAGATGCTCACAAGTTGATTATATATTATGTAGGAGGGCCAGTCTTAAGGAGATTGGAGACTGTAAAGTGGTGGCAGGTGAAAGTGTAGTTAAGCAGCATAGATTAGTGGTATGTAGAATGGCGTTGGTGATCAAGATGCGGCGGAGGAATGTGAGAGCTGTGCTAAGGATTAAATGGTGGAAGTTAAAAAGGGTGATTGTGAAGTGGAGTTTAGGGAAGAGTTAAGACAGGCACTGGGAGGCAGTGGAGAGTTACCGAATAGCTGGGTAACTACAGCAGAACTAGTAAGGGTGACTGCTAGAAAGGTGCTTGGTGTGACATCTGGACAGAGGAAGGAGGACAAGGAGACCTGGTGGTGGAATGAGGAAGTACAGGAGAGTATACAGAGGAAGAGGCTGGCGAAGAAGAAGTGGGATTGTCAAAGAGATGAAGAAAGTAGACATGAGTATAAGGAGATGAGGCGCATGGCAAAGAGAGAGGTGGCAAAAGCTAAGGATAGGGCATATGGAGAGTTGTACGAGAGATTGGACACTAAAGAGGGAGAAAAGGACCTGTACCGATTAGCTAGACAGAGGGACAGAGCTGGGAAAGATGTGCAGCATGTAAGGGTGATAAAGGATAGTGAGGGAAAGGTACTCACAAGAGAGGAGAGTGTGTTGAGTAGATGGAAAGAGTATTTTGAGAGGCTGATGAATGAAGAGAATGAGAGAGAGAGAAGGTTGGATGATGTGGGGATAGTGAATCAGGAAGTGAAACAGATTAGCAAGGAAGTAAGGGCAGCTATGAAGAGGATGAAGAATGGAAAGGCTGTTGGCCCAGATGACATACCAATGGAAGCATGGAGGTGCTTAGGAGAAATGGCAGTGGAATTTCTAACTAGATTGTTTAATGAAATTTTGGAAAGTCAGAGGATGCCTGAGGAGTGGAGAAAAAGTGTTTTGGTACCTATCTTTAAGAATAAGGGTGATGTGCAGAGCTGCAGTAACTACAGAGGGATAAAACTGATTAGTCACAGCTTGAAGTTATGGGAAAGAGTAGTGGAAGCAAGGTTAAGAAGGAGGTGATGATTAGTGATCAGCAGTATGGTTTCATGCCAGGAAAGAGCACTACAGATGCAATGTTTGCTCTGAGAGTGTTGATGGAGAAATACAGAGAAGGTCAGAAGGAGTTGCATTGCGTCTTTGTAGACTTGGAGAAAGCATATGACAGGGTGCCTAGAGAAGAGTTGTGGTATTGTATGAGGAAGTCGGGAGTGGCAGAGAAATACGTAAGAGTGGTACAGGATATGTACGAGGGTAGTGTGACAGTGGTGAGGACTGCAGTGGGAGTGACAGATCCGTTTAAGGTGGAGGTGGGATTACATCAAGGATCAGCTCTGAGTCCTTTCTTATTTGCAGTGGTGATGGACAGGTTGACAGATGAGATCAGACAGGAGGCCCCGTGGACTATGATGTTTGCAGATGACATCGTGATCTGTAGTGAGAGTAGGAATCAGGTTGAGGAGACTCTGGAGAGGTGGAGATATGCTCTAGAGAGCAGAGGAATGAGGGTCAGCAGGGCTAAGACAGAATATATGTGTGTAAATGAGAGGGAGGGTAGAGGAATGGTGAGGATGCAGGGAGTAGAGTTGGTAAAGGTGGGCAAGTTTAAGTACTTGGGATCAACAGTTCAGAGTAATGGTGAATGTGGAAGAGAGGTGAAGAAGAGAGTACAGGCAGGGTGGAATGGGTGGAGAAGAGTGTCAGGAGTGATTTGTGACAGACGGGTATCCGTAAGAGTGAAAGGAAGGTCTACAAGAGTGTAGTGAGACCAGCTATGTTATATGGGTTGGAGACAGTGGCATTGACAAAAGGCAGGAGTCAGAGCTGGATGTGGCAGAGTTAAAGATGTTAAGATTTGCAATCGGTGTGACTAGGATGGATAGGATTAGGAATCGGTATATTAGAGGGTCAGCTCATGTTGGACAGTTTGGAGACAAAGCAAGAGAGACGAGATTGCGTTGGTTTGGACATGTGCTGAGGAGGGATGATGGGTATATTGGGAAAAAGATGCTAAGGATGGAGCTGCCAGGTAAGAGGAATAGAGGAAGGCCTAAGATAAGGTTTATGGACGTGGTGAGAGAGGACATGCAGGCGGTTGGTGTGACAGAGCAAGATGCAGAGGATAGGAAGAAGTGGAAAGAGATGATCCGCTGTGGCGACCCCTAACGGGAAAAGCCGAAAGAGAATGATGATCTCTGTAATCTGTAACTCTGTACTTATTCTTCTTCTTGTGTGTTATAGCTATATATCTCTCAGTGTAGACCTCAGTTATAGTAAAATTCTTTGTCTGGAGGCCTTGTCTGTTTCCTTAGTGGCAGTACATTTTCAGAACTAGTTTCCACCAGCCAAAGTATTCCTGCATCAGTATTGTTTTATTTCAGTCCTGTTTTTTAAATCAGATAAAGCTGTTGCTCAGGCTGCTGCAGAGAGATTGGCCTACTGTCAGCTGTGATATTGAGAAAAAAATTAGTGTTTATTCACATTTTTGTCTGCATTTTGATTTAATATCTCTGTAATCTGTACAACTGTACTTATTCTTCTTCTTGTGTGTTATAGATGTGTATCTTTGTGTTGACCTCCATTGTAGGTAAATCCTTTGATGTTATGTGATCCTATCTCGCCTACATTCTGACTGATGGGTTCGGAGCCGATCCCTCGGCTCCGACTCACACTTATGCCAAAGAGCGAAGTCTCTTATTGGCTGAGCTTACTATATCCCAGGATGCACCACTACCAGTCCCCCAGATCTCGTTTGCCGCTAACAAGTGAAGACGTGGTCTCGAGCTGGCTGAGCTAAGTAGTGATTATTTTCACTAACTTTCTGTCAGGAATCTCTTTATTCTTCAACAAAAAGCTGTTTTAACAGCTATTCTTGTGTTTAGAGTGCGTTTGGAGAAATTTACTTAGTAAATTCTTGTGTTGTGAGTGTTGACTAGGAGTACCTCTTGTGTGGAAAGGCCTTTCCCGGTCTTTTTCTTTGTTGGTTGTTAGGTGACTTCTTTCTGTTTAGGGATTTCGGATCCTTCTATTGCTGATAGTTTCTCTTTCTTTTAAAAGAAGGAAGAAGCAGAAAAAATTTGTTTCTAATTACAGTGTTTGTACTGTGTTTTGGCTTTAATTCACCAGAATGTCTCAAGTTCCTAGGCCTTCAGGCTTTAAAAAGTGCACCAAGTGCAACTTTAAAATGTCTATCACAGATGATCACTCTCTCTGTGTTTATTGTTTAGGTGCAAAACATTTGCAGGAGTCTTGCAGCGTGTGTCACGCTTTTTCCTCGAGGGTCCTCCAAGAGAGGAAAAATAAGCTCATATTAAAAGGCATTATAAAGCCCTCCTTTGAAGAAGCTTTAGCATCCTCTCCCTCTCCTGCTAAAAAGAAAAGGGCGTCGGCTCCGACCAGTCCGTCGGATCCGACCGCCAAAAGACATAGGCAGGCCTCTCCTTCGGCTCCAAGGACTTCGGAGCCGAGGTCGGAACGGTCTGCCTCGATGCCACCAGTCTCGACTCCTCTGGCTTCGGAGCCGATGGCTGGGGCATCGAGAGGCGGGTCATCTTCATCGGCTCCACTGGTTTCGGAGCCGATGAAGGTTGTCCGCTCAGACACTTCCTCCTCGGCACCGATGGAAACTAGTTTGGGTATTCCTTCGGCGCCGATAGTCATCGAGTCGCCTCGGAGCCGGTCCCCTAGCCCCTTGGGGCCGTTGGAGAGGCCACCTCGAACCCGTTCTGTATCCTCTAGGTCATCGAGGATGTCAGATTCGGACATAGACAGGGTGCTCCAAAGACTGTTCCAGTCCCCAGTCTTTCAAAAATTGGTTTCGGCTCCGACCCAGTTGGCTTCGCAGCCGACAGCCCATGCCCATGTCATTGCCATTCCTCCTCCGACCGCTTCGGCTCTGTTGGAGCAGGTGCTGTCGGAGCCGGTAGAGATCTTAGGGTCGGCTCCGACCCTTACTCCAACCCCGGCCTTCGGGTCCGAGTTTGGTACACGGACTTCTTGGCTGGACCCGGGGGTGATGTTTCGGGACCTATGCTGTCGGTTCCGAGCCTCCCTCTCGGTGCTTCGGCTGCGGGACTTCCGTCTGCTGTCATGGCTCTGGGGACCAGACACTCACAGGATTCTGGGGGTCCGGCTTTCAGAGCTATGAGGAGTGCCTTGGCCAAGTCTTCCTCGGCCATCTCTCCGGCTTTACCGGCACCTTCCCTGGGCGTGGAGACTGGGTCTTTGGCAGTTCCCTGTCCTTAGGCAGCGGAGCCCCTGGGCCTGAGGTTACCCCACTGGGGTTCCCTCCTCCTGAGGGTTCTTGAGTTGTCTTCAGAGGAGCCCCAAGGAAGAGATCGTGCAAGAGGAAGCACGTGGACTCCCCGAGTCTATTACATCTGACACTGATCTTGATGATGCGGAGGGGTCCCCGAAGTCGTCCTCGGATGATGTCTCATTTGCAGACATCTTAGAGATCCTCAAACGAGGCGGCTGGATATCCAAACCCCCCTCTGCTGATGAGTCAGTGCTTCTCAAGGCCTTTGGGGCTCAGCCCTCCGCCTCCTGGGTGTCTCCGCCCTTCGACGAGCTCCTGGATTTAGTTTGTCGGAGGCGTGGGAACATCCAGATACCGTGGAACCAGTCCCTTCTCGTCCTAACAAATTTTTGTCTGCCCCACCCGAGAAGGAGTTCCTGACCAAAGGCGTGGCTGTAGATGCCATGGTGGTGGCATCTGCTACACAACGGGGCGTGGCAGGGGCTTCAATGTCCGTCCATCCTCCTAATAAGGTGTCTAGGCGCATGGACCGATGCAGGCGTGCACCCTGACTTCAGCGGCCTTTACTTTAAGGTCCCTGAATTATTTGGCACATTTTACCAGGCTTCAGAGGGATCTGGTCAAGGAGCTGTCAGATTCCCTCTCGGGTAACCTACCTGAGCAGCTAGCCCAGTCGGTTAGCTCTCAGTTGGCTATCCTTGCTTCAATTTCTAACTCGTCCATGAGGCTCATTTCATATGCGGCCGAAGGGGCGGGTAGAGCGGCAGGCACAGGCGTGGCTCTACGGAGACAAGCCTGGCTCCGTTGTGTCATTTTATGGAGGCCTTCAAGTCTTCCTTCGCCGACGGCGCTTCCTTTGATGGGTCCTCTCTATTTGGACCTAAGGTTAAAACACTCTTACCCGCTGTGAGCAAGAAGGAAAAACTTTATCTGCCGTAGGTGCACGTTATTCCACTCCCTTTCGGCCTTATTCCAAGGCTAAAGGAGGAGGGAAGATGTGGTTCCGCAAATCACGTAAGTTTTTCCATCAACAGCAGGAAGATTCCCCTTCCAGAGGCAGAGGACGGGAAATTTTTCTGACGCCGTCCCAGAGGCGGCAGAGGGCCCCACAATTCTGGAGACTGCGAGTCCTTTCGTGGCTCTTCAGCCTCCCACACTTCATGAGGGATTGCCCGGCTGTGCTGCTCCGGAGCCAGTCGGGTGCCGTTGCCAAGCACCTAAAAGCCTGGGAGTCAATCACTCAGGACAGATGGGTGCCCGGATTATTGCCGGAGGTTACACCATTCCCTTCACACACTCTCCCCACCGTCCAAAAAATCCCGGACCCACCACCCAGTCAAAGGAAATTGCAGCCGCAGGCGTTAAAGCTGCTAGAAAAGAGTCATCCAACCGGTCCCCACAGACCAGATCGGATCCGGAAATTACTCAAGGTTCTTTTCAGTGCCAAAAAAGACAAGGGACCTGAGACCAATATTGGATCTCAGCAGACTAAACCAATCCGTCACGAAATCCAAATTCCGAATGGTCACATTACAATCCATTCTCCCATTATTGGAGAAGGATGTTTGGATGTGCTCCATAGATCTCAAGGACGCCTATTATCACATACCGATACATCGGGCGTCCAGGAAGTATCTGCGCTTCAGCCTGGGAGACAGTCATTTCCAATTTTGTGCTCTGCCCTTTGGTCTCACTAGAGCCCCCAGGGTGTTCACCAAGTGTTTGGCAGTAGTAACTGCTCACCTGAGGAGTCTTGGATTCCAAGTGTTTCCCTATCTGGACGACTGGCTCCTGACTGCCACCACCAGTCATCTACTAATGGACAACCTCAAAGCCACCTTTTCCCTGGGTGCTACCCTGGGAATTACATTCAATTGGTCAAAGTCTGTCTTGCTGCCCTCTCAGCGCATAAGGTTCATAGGAGCAGAGATAGACTCAAAATTGATGCTGGCGTTTTCTTACCGAAAGGATCCAAACTTTACAAGGCCAAGTTCAAGCCCTGCTTTCAAGATCCAAAGCCCCAGCCAGGATGGTCCTGCAACTTTTAGGTTCAATGTCTGCCACGGTTCTACTAGTTCCTCTGGCAAGGTTGCACATGAGGATTCTTCAGTGGCTATTATCGACTCAATGGTCATTTCAGAATCTTCCCCTCAATCACCCCATTATGATTACAGAAACGTGCAAACGGGACCTCCGCTGGTGGCTTCACCCGTCCAATCTGAATCAGGGAAGACCTTTTGTTATCCCCCCTCCGGTGGCCACCCTGACGACGGATGCCTCCCAGACAGGGTGGGGGGGGCATTGTCTGGGCAGGTTAGTTCAGGGTTCCTGGCTTCCAGACGAAACCTTTCTCCACATCAATGTGTTGGAGATGAGGGCTGTACTTCTGTCCCTACAGGCTCTCCACAAGTTTCTCCCTCAAGGCATTATCACTATCCACACAGACAACATGTCGGTGGTCTGGTATCTAAACAAACAAGGAGGGACCAGATCTTACCCCCTTTGCAGAGAGGCCATGAGGGTGTGGGAATGGGCCGTAGCTACCAACCGCTTCTTGGTAGCGACCCACATTCCAGGGAAATCCAATATATTGGCAGACAGATTAAGCAGGACAATTCTCTCTCCTCACGAGTGGTCCCTGAGCGAAACAGTAGCAGCTCAGGTTTTCAGAAGATGGGGGACGCCGTGCTGCGACCTGTTTGCAACACCACAAAACACAAAGTGCAAAAGGTTCTTCTCCTTGACTCCACATCAGGGGGAGGCAGCGACGGATGCTCTAGCACAACCTTGGCCAACAGGGCTACTTTATGCCTTTCCTCCGGTTCCACTTCTCCCCAAAGTCATTCAGAAAGCTTCTCAATTGGGGTCCACAATGATATTAATTGCTCCGTACTGGCCTCGCCAGGTATGGTTCCCTTACCTGAAGAAACATGCGGTGGACGATCCTTGGGTTTTGGATATAACCCCGGATCTGCTAATTCATCAGTCGGGACGACAACACCAGTCCCTTCGCACATTGAAGTTAACAGCTTGGTTCCTCCACTTCCGACTTTAGTCAGAAATCACACCTTAGACCCGGAAGTTATTCACATTTTATCTTCGGCCCACAAACCCACCACTAAGAAATTGTACCTCAGTAAGTGGAAGAGGTTTGCTATCTGGGCTCAACTCAGGGTCTTAGACCCTATCACTGCCCCGATTCCAGAGGTTTTAAAATTTTTAACATCCTTGTTTAATCAAGGATCTTCAGTTTCAACTATTAAAGTCCAACTTGCAGCTATCTCTAAATTTCACGAATTCATGGATCCACCGTTGATGAGCAGCAGATTATGCAAAACTTTCATTAAAGGTGCGGGGCTGTTAAGACCCCCAGTTTTTCATCCTGCGCCTCCGTGGGATCTTGATTTGGTGCTTCGTGCCTTAACATCTTCCCCTTTCGAACCGGCTGCTACATGTGAGTTAAAATATCTGTCTTGGAAAACTGCCTTCTTAGTGGCAATTACCTCTGCAAGAAGGGTTTCAGAGCTTCAAGCCCTATCTATCAAACCACCGTACTTGATTTTTCACAAGGATAGAGTATCACTTAGGCCTAATCCATCTTTTGTCCCAAAGGTCTGCTCTAATCTCTGTCTCCAACAATCTCTAGAGCTACCAGTTTTCTTTCCAAAATTCTCTAATGAAGCAGAATACACTTTCCATAAATTGGATGTTCACAGGCAATTGCGCTTCTATCTAGACAGGACTCAGCAAATTCGTAAATCAGACCAGTTGTTTGTGTCCTTCTCAGACAATAAATTGGGTAAAACCATCACAAAAGCTACTATCTCCAAATGGATTAGAGATTGTATAACTCAGGCTTATTCCTCTTCGAATAAGCAACTTACAACATCTATCAAAGCTCACTCTACCAGAGCTATGGCTACTTCTATAGCTTTTCATTCCAAGCTCGCTATTTCTGAGATTTGTGCTGCGGCTACTTGGTCCAATCCGCACACTTTCATTTCCCACTATAAATTGGATGTGGCATCTAAAGGGCGAGCATCATTTGGTTCCACGGTACTCAGGAGTGTTTTCCAGTGAGCCACCCAGGATTCAGGTGCTAGGGACGCTGTCCCATCAGTCAGAATGTAGGCGAGATAGGATCACATAACATCTTTTAGTTATGTACTCACCATAACTTCAGATGTTTGGGATCCATCTCCTACATTCCTAATACCCACCCTCCTTCCCCGCCTTGGAGATCAGAAGAGATTGAACGGTTTTGAGTTCTACTGTTTTATCTTGTTTCTTCTGACGATGTTATATAAGCAGTGCTTGCATGTGTGCATGTATGCGGACAAACTAGATCTGGGGGACTGGTAGTGGTGCATCCTGGGATATAGTAAGCTCAGCCAATAAGAGACTTCGCTCTTTGGCATAAGCGTGCCGAGTCGGAGCCGAGGGATCGGCTCCGAACCCATCAGTCAGAATGTAGGCGAGATGGATCCCAAACATCTGAAGTTATGGTGAGTACATAACTAAAAGTTTGGAGACCTTGTCTGTTTTCTTAGTGGCAGTAAGTTTTCAGATCTAGTTTCATCCGGCCAAAATATTCCTGCATCTGTATTGTTTGGTTTCTGTCCTGTGTTTTAAATGAGATATACCTGTTGCTCAGGCTGCTGCAGAGAGATTGAGCTACTGTCAGCTGTGATATTGAGAAAGGATAAGTGTTTATTCTCATTTTTTGTCTGCATTTTGAATTAATATCTCTGTAATCTGTACAACTGTAATTATTCTTCTTTGTGTATGGTATAGCTGTATATCTTAGTCTTGACATCAGTTGTAGTGAAATCCTTTGTGTGGAGGCCTTGCCTGTTTTCTTAGTGGCAGTAAGTCTTCAGAACTGGTTTCATCCGGACAAAGTATTCCTGCATCTGTATTGTTTGGTTTCTGTCCTCTGTTTTTAATCAGATGCACCTATTGCTCAGGATGCTGCAGAGAGATTGACCTGCTGCCAGCTCTGATAATGTGAAAAAATAAGAGTTTATTCTCATTTTTTGTATGCATTTTGATTTAATATCTCTATAATGTGTAACTCTATACTTATTCTTCTTCTTGTGTGTTATAGCTGTATATCTCTCAGTGTTGACCTCAGTTATAGTGAAATCCTTTGTCTGGAGGCCTTGTCTGTTTTCTTAGTGGCAGTAACATTTCAGAATGAGTTTCATCCAGCCAAAGTATTCCTGCATCAGTATTGTTTGATTTCCATCCTGTGTTTTAAATCAGTTATACCTGTTGCTCTGGCTGCTGCAGAGAGATTGATCTACTGTCAGCTGTGATATTGAGAAAAGATAAGTGTTTATTCTCATTTTTGTCTGTATTTTGATTTAATATCTTTGTAATCTGTACAATTTTACTTATTCTTCTTCTTGTGTGTTATAGCTGTATATCTCTCAGTGTTGACCTCAGTTATAGTGAAATCCTTCGTCTGGAGGCCTTGTCTGTTTTCTTAGTGGCAGTAACATTTCAGAATGAGTTTCATCCAGCCAAAGTATTCCTGCATCAGTATTGTTTGGTTTCCATCCTGTGTTTTAAATCAGTTATACCTGTTGCTCTGGCTGCTGCAGAGAGATTGATCTACTGTCAGCTGTGATATTGAGAAAAGATAAGTGTTTATTCTCATTTTTGTCTGCATTTTGATTTAATATCTCTGTAATCTGTACAACTATACTTATTCTTCTTCTTGTATGTTATAGCTGTATATCTTGGTGTTGACCTCAGTTGTAGTGAAATCCTTTGTCTGGAGGCCTTGTCTGTTCTCTTGGTGGCAATAAGTTTTCAGAACTAGTTTCATCCATCCAAAGTATTCCTGCATCTGTATTGTTTGGTTTCTGTCCTGTGTTTTAAATCAGATATACCTGTTGCTCAGGCTGCTGCAGAGATTGGCCTACTGCCAGCTGTGATATTGAGAAAAGACAAGTGTTTATTCTCATTTTTTGTCTGCATTTTGATTTAATATATCTGTAATCTGTACAACTATACTTATTCTTCTTCTTGTGTGTTATAGCTGTATATCTCTCAGTGTTGACCTCAGTTATAGTGAAATCCTTTGTCTGGAGGCCTTGTCTGTTTTCTTAGTGGTAGGACGTTTTCAGAACTAGTTTCATCCAGCCAAAGTATTCCTGCAGCTGTATTGTTTCATTTCTGTCCTGTGTTTTAAATCAGATATACCTGTTGCTCAGGCTGCTACAGAGAGATTGACTTTCTGCCAGCTGTGATATTGAGAAAAGATAAGTGTTTATTCTCATTTTTTGTCTGCATTTTGATTTAATATCTCTGTAATATGTACAACTATACTTATTCTTCTTTCTGTGTGTTATAGCTTTATACCTCTCAGTGTTGACCTCATTGGTAGTAAAGTCCTTTGTCTGGAGGCCTTGTCTGTTTTCTTAGTGGCAGTAAGTTTTCAGGACAAGTTTCTTCCGGCCAAAGTATTCCAGCATTTGTATTGTTTGGTTTCTGTCCTGTGTTTTAAATCAGATATACCTTTTGCTCAGGCTGCTGCAGAGAGATTGAGCTACTGTCAGCTGTGATATTGAGAAAAGATAAGTGTTTATTCTCATTTTTTGTCTGCATTTTGAATTAATATATCTGTAATCTGTAACACTGTACTTCTTCTTCTTCTTGTGTGGTATAGCTGTATATCTTGGTGTTGACCTCAGTTGTAGTGAAATTGTTTGTCTGGAGGCCTTGTCTGTTCTCTTGGTGGCAGTAAGTTTTCAGAACTGGTTTCATCCGGCCAAAGTATTCCTGCATCTGTATTGTTTGGATTCTGTCCTGTGTTTTAAATCAGATATACCTGTTACTCAGGCTGCTGTGGAGAGATTGACCTACTGCCAGCCCTGATATTGTGAAAAAATAAGAGTTTATTCTCATTTTTGTATGCATTTTGATTTAATATCTCTGTAATGTGTAACTCTATACTTCTTCTTCTTCTTGTGTGTTATAGCTGTATATCTCAACGTTGACCTCAGTTATAGTGAAATCCTTTGTCTGGAGGCCTTGTCTGTTTTCTTAGTGGCAGTAACTTTTCAGAATTAGTTTCATCCAGCCAAAGTATTCCCTTATCAGTATTGTTTGATTTCCATCCTGTGTTTTACATCAGTTATACCTGTTGCTCAGGCTGTTGCAGAGAGATTGATCTACTGTCAGCTGTGATATTGAGAAAAGATAAGTCTTTATTCTCATTTTTGTCTACATTTTGATTTAATATCTCTGTAATTGGTACAACTGTACTTTATCTTCTTCTTGTGTGTTATAGCTGTATATCTCTCAGTGTTGACCTCAGTTGTAGTGAAATCCTTTGTCTGGAGGCCTTGTTGTTTTTTTTTTGTTGGTGGTAGTAAGTTTTCAGAACTGGTTTCATCCAGCCAAAGTATTCCTGCATCTGTATTCTTTGGTTTCTGTCCTATGTTTTAAATCAGATATACCTGCTGCTCAGGCTGCTGCAGACAGATTGACCTACTGCCAGCTGTGATATTGAGAAAAGATAAGTGTTTATTCTAATTTTATATCTGCATTTTGATTTAATGTCTCTGTAATCTGCACAACTGTACTTATTCTTCTTTCTGTGTGTTATAGCTGTATACCTCTCAGTGTTGACCTCAGTGGTAGTAAAATCCTTTGTCTGGAGGCCTTGTCTGCTTTCTAAGTGGCAGTAAGTTTTCAGGACAAGTTTCTTTCGGCCAAAGTATTCCAGCATTTGTATTGTTTGGTTTCTGTCCTGTGTTTTAAATCAGATATAGTTTTGCTCAGGCTGCTGCAGAGACATTGAGCTACTCTCAGCTGTGATATTGAGAAAATATAAGTGTTTATTCTCATTTTTGTCTGCATTTTGAATTAATATCGCTGTAATCTGTACAACTGTACTTTTTCTTCTTCATGTTGGGTATAGCTGTATATCTTAGTCTTGACGTCAGTTGTAGTGAAATCCTTTGTGTGGAGGCCTTGCCTGTTTTCTTAGTGGCAGTAAATTTTCAGAACTGGTTTCATCCGGCCAAAGTATTCCTGCATCTGTATTGTTTGGTTTCTGTCCTGTGTTTTAAATCAGATACACCTGTTGCTCAGGCTGCTGCAGAGAGATTGACCTGCTGCCAGCTCTGATATTGTGAAAAAATAAGAGTTTATTCTCATTTTTTTGTATGCATTTTGATTTAATATCTCTGTAATCTGTAACTCTATACTTCTTCTTCTTCTTCTTGTGTGTTATAGCTGTATATCTCTCATTGTTGACCTCAGTTATAGTGAAATCCTTTGCATGTAGGCCTTGTCTGTTTTCTTAGTGGCAGTAACTTTTCAGAATAAGTTTCATCTGCCAGCTGTGATATTGAGAAAAGATAAGTGTTTATTCTCGTTTTTGTCTGCATTTTGATTTAATATCTCTGTACTCTGTACAACTGTACTTATTCCTCTTCTTGTGGATTATAGCTGTATATCTCTCAGTGTTCACCTCAGTTGTAGGAAATCATTTGTCTGGAGGCCTTCTATGTTTTCTTATTGGCAGTATGTTTTAGAACTGGTTTCATCCGGCCAAATTATTTCTGCATCTGTATTGTTTGGTTTTTGTCCTGTGCTTTAAATAAGATATACCTGTTGCTCTGGCTGCTGCAGAGACATTGACCTACTGCCAGCTCTTATTTTGAGAAAAGATTAACGTTTATTCTCATTTTTTGTCTGCTTTTTGATTTAATATCTGTGTAATCTGTACAACTGTACTTATTCTTCTTCTTGTGTGTTATAGCTGTATATCTCTCAGTGTTGACCTTAGTTATAGTGAAATCCTTTGTCTGGAGGCCTTCTCTGTTTTGTTAGGGGCAGTAAGTTTTCAGAACTAGTTTCATCCAGTCAAAGTATTCCTACATCTGTATTGTTTCGTTTCTGTCCTGTGTTTTAAAGCAGATATACCTGTTTCTCAGGCTGCTGCATAGAGATTGACATACTGCCAGCTGTGATATTGAGAAAAGATAAGTGTTTATTCTCATTTTTGTCTGCATTTTGATTTAATATCTCTGTACTCTGTACAACTGTACTTATTCCTCTTCTTGTGGGTTATAGCTGTATATCTCTCGGTGTTGACCTCAGTTGTAGTAAATCATTTGTCTGGAGGCCTTCTATGTTTTCTTATTGGCAGTAAGCTTTTAGAACTGGTTTCATCCTGCCAAATTATTCATGCATCTGTATTGTTTGGTTTCTGTCCTGTGCTTTAAATAAGATATACCTGTTGCTCAGGCTGCTGCAGAGAGATTTACCTGCTGCCAGCTGTGATATTGAGAAGAGATAAGTGTTTATTCTCATGTTTGTCTGCATTTTGATTTATTATCTTTATAATCTGTACAACTGTACTTATTCCTCTTCTTGTGTGTTATACCTGTATATCTGTCAGTGTTGACTTCAGTTGTAGTGAAATCCATTGTCTGGAGGCCTTGTCTTTTTTCTTAGGGGCAGTATGTTATCAGAACTAGTTTCATCCATCCAAAGTTTTTCTGCATCTGTATTGTTTGGTTTCTGTCCTGTGTTTTAAATCAGATATACCTGTTGCTCATGCTGCTGCAGAGAGATTGACCTACCACCAGTTGTGATATTTAGAAAAAGATAAGTGTTTATTCTCATTCTTTGTCTGTGTTTTGATTTAATAACACTGTAATCTGTACAACTGTACTTATTCTTATTATTGTGTGTTATAGCTGTATATCTAAGTGTTGACCTCAGTTGCAGAGAAATCCTTAGTCTGGATGCCTGACTGTTTTCTTAGTGGCAGTAAGTTTTCAGAACTGCTTTCATCCGGCCAAAGTATTCCTGCATCTGTATTATTTGGTTTCTGTCCTGTGTTTTAAATCCGATATACCTGTTGCTCAGGCTGCTGCAGAGAGATTTACCTGCTGCCAGCTGTGATATTGAGAAAATATAAGTGTTTATTCTCATTTTTTGTCTGCATTTTGATTTAATATCTCTGCAATCTGTACAACTGTACTTATTCTTCTTCTTGTGTGTTATAGCTGTATATCTTAATGTTGTCCTCAGTTGTAGTGAAATCCTTTGTCTGGAGGCCTTGTCTTTTTTCTTGGTTGCATTAAATTTACAGAACTGGTTTCATCTGGCCAAAGTATTCCTGCATCTGTATTGTTTGGTTTCTGTCCTGTGTTTTAAATCGGATAAACCTGTTACTCGGGCTGCTGTGGAGAGATTGACCTACTGCCAGCCTGTGATATGGAGAAAAAGATAAGTGTGTATTCTCATTTTTTGTTTGCATTTTGATTTAATATCTCTGTAATCTGTACAAATGTACTCATTCTTCTTCTTGTGTGTTATAGCTTTAAACCTCTCAGTGTTGACCTCAGTGGTAGTGAAATCCTTTGTCTGGAGGCCTTGACTGTTTTTTTAGTGGCAGTAAGTTTTCAGAACTGGTTTCAACCGGACAAAGTACTCCTGCATCTGTATTGTTTGGTTTCTGTCCTGTCTTTTAAATCATATATAGCTGTTGCTCAGACTGCTGCAGAGAGATTGACCTGCTGCCAACTGTGATATGGAGAAAAGATAAGTGTTTATTCTCATTTTTTGTCTACATTTTGATTTAATATCTCTGTAATTTGTACAACTGTACTTATTCTTCTTCTTGTGTGTTATAGCTTTATGTCTCTCAGTGTTGACCCCAGTTGTAGTGAAATCCTTTGTCTGGAGGCCTTGTCTGTTATCTTAGTGGCAATATGTTTTCAGAACTGATTTCATCCGGCCAAAGTATTCCTACATCTGGATTGTTTGGTTTCTGTCCTGTGTTTTAAATCAGATATACCTGTTGCTCAGGCTGCTGCAGAGAGACTGACCTTCTGCCAGCTGTGATATTGAGAAAAGATAAGTGTTTATTCTCATTGTTTTGTTTGCATTTTGATTTTATATCTCTGTAATCTGTACAACTGTATTTATTCTTCTTCTTGTGTGTTATAGCTATACATATCTCAGTGTTGTCCTCAGTTATAGTGAAATCCTTTGTCTGGAGGCCTTGTCTTTTTTCTTAGTGGCAATATGTTTTCAGAACTAGTTTCATCCATCCAAAGTATTCCTGCATCTGTATTGTTTGGTTTCTGTTTAGTGTTTTAAATCAGATATAGCTGTTGCTCAATCTGCTGCAGAGAGATTGGCCTACTTCCAGCTGTGATATTTAGAAAAAGATAAGTGTTTATTCTCATTTTTGTCTGCATTTTAAATTAATATCTCTGTAATCTGTACAACTGTACTTATTCTTCTTCTTGTGTGCTATAGCTGTATATCTAAGTGTTGACCTCAGTTGCAGAGAAATCCTTAGTCTGGATGCCTGACTGTTTTCTTAGTGGCAGTAAGTTTTCAGAATTAGTTTCATCCGGTCAAAGTATTCCTGCATCAGTATTATTTGACTTCCATCCTGTGTTTTAAATCAGTTATACCTGTTGCTCAGGCTGCTGCAGAGAGATTGATCTACTGTCAGCTGTGATATTGAGGAAAGATAAGTGTTTATTCTCATTTTTTGTCTACATTTTGAATTAATATCTCTTTAATCTGTACAACTGTACTTATTCTTCTTCTTGGGTGGTATATCTGTATATCTTAGTATTGACATCAGTTGCAGTAAAATCCTTTGTCTGGAGGCCTTGTCTGTTTTCTTAGTGGCAATAAATTTTCAGAACTGGCTTCATCCCGCCAAAGTATTCCTGCATCTGTATTGTTTGGTTTCTCTCCTGTGTTTTAAATCAGATATACCTGCTGCTCAGGCTGCTGCAGAGAGATTGACCTGCTGCCAGCTGTGATATTGAGAAAAGATAAGAGTTTATTCTCATTTTTTGATTGCATTTTGATTTAATATCTCTGTAATCTGTAACTCTGTACTTATTCTTCTTCTTGTGTGTTATAGCTGTATATCTCTCAGTGTAGACCTCAGTTATAGTAAAATTCTTTGTCTGGAGGCCTTGTCTGTTTCCTTAGTGGCAGTACATTTTCAGAACTAGTTTCCACCGGCCAAAGTATTCCTGCATCAGTATTGTTTTATTTCAGTCCTGTGTTTTAAATCAGATAAAGCTGTTGCTCAGGCTGCTGCAGAGAGATTGGCCTACTGTCAGCTGTGATATTGAGAAAAAAATTAGTGTTTATTCACATTTTTGTCTGCATTTTGATTTAATATCTCTGTAATCTGTACAACTGTACTTATTCTTCTTCTTGTGTGTTATAGATGTGTATCTTTGTGTTGACCTCCGTTGTAGGTAAATCCTTTGTTTGGAGACCTTGTCTGTTTTCTTAGTGGCAGTAAGTTTTCAGATCTAGTTTCATCCGGCCAAAATATTCCTGCATCTGTATTGTTTGGTTTCTGTCCTGTGTTTTAAATGAGATATACCTGTTGCTCAGGCTGCTGCAGAGAGATTGAGCTACTGTCAGCTGTGATATTGAGAAAGGATAAGTGTTTATTCTCATTTTTTGTCTGCATTTTGAATTAATATCTCTGTAATCTGTACAACTGTAATTATTCTTCTTTGTGTATGGTATAGCTGTATATCTTAGTCTTGACATCAGTTGTAGTGAAATCCTTTGTGTGGAGGCCTTGCCTGTTTTCTTAGTGGCAGTAAGTCTTCAGAACTGGTTTCATCCGGCCAAAGTATTCCTGCATCTGTATTGTTTGGTTTCTGTCCTCTGTTTTTAATCAGATGCACCTATTGCTCAGGATGCTGCAGAGAGATTGACCTGCTGCCAGCTCTGATAATGTGAAAAAATAAGAGTTTATTCTCATTTTTGTATGCATTTTGATTTAATATCTCTATAATGTGTAACTCTATACTTATTCTTCTTCTTGTGTGTTATAGCTGTATATCTCTCAGTGTTGACCTCAGTTATAGTGAAATCCTTTGTCTGGAGGCCTTGTCTATTTTCTTAGTGGCAGTAACATTTCAGAATGAGTTTCATCCAGCCAAAGTATTCCTGCATCAGTATTGTTTGATTTCCATCCTGTGTTTTAAATCAGTTATACCTGTTGCTCTGGCTGCTGCAGAGAGATTGATCTACTGTCAGTTGTGATATTGAGAAAAGATAAGTGTTTATTCTCATTTTTGTCTGCATTTTGATTTAATATCTTTGTAATCTGTACAATTTTACTTATTCTTCTTCTTGTGTGTTATAGCTGTATATCTCTCAGTGTTGACCTCAGTTATAGTGAAATCCTTTGTCTGGAGGCCTTGTCTATTTTCTTAGTGGTAGGAAGTTTTCAGAACTAGTTTCATCCAGCCAAAGTATTCCTGCAGCTGTATTGTTTAGTTTTTGTCCTGTGTTTTAAATCAGATATACCTGTTGCTCAGGCTGCTGCAGAGAGATTGACCTTCTGCAGGCTGTGATATTGAGAAAAGATAAGTGTTTATTCTCATTTTTTCTCCGCATTTTGATTTAATATCTCTGTAATTGGTACAACTGTACTTTATCTTCTTCTTGTGTGTTATAGCTGTATATCTCTCAGAGTTGACCTCAGTTGTAGTGAAATCCTTTGTCTGGAGGCCTTGTCGTTTTTTTTTTTTTTTTTTGGTGGTAGTAAGTTTTCAGAACTGGTTTCATCCAGCCAAGGTATTCCAGCATCTGTATTCATTGGTTTCTGTTCTATGTTTTAAATCAGATATACCTGCTGCTCAGGCTGCTGCAGACAGATTGACCTACTGCCAGCTGTGATCTTGAGAAAAGATAAGTGTTTATTCTAATTTTATATCTGCATTTTGATTTAATGTCTCTGTAATCTGTACAACTATACTTATTCTTCTTTCTGTGTGTTATAGCTGTATACCTCTCAGTGTTGACCTCAGTGGTAGTAAAATCCTTTGTCTGGAGGCCTTGTCTGTTTTCTTAGTGGCAGTAGGTGTTCAGGACAGGTTTCTTCCAGCCAAAGTATTCCAGCATTTGTATTGTTTGGTTTCTGTCCTGTGTTTTAAATCAGATATACCTTTTGCTCAGGCTGCTGCAGAGACAGTGAGCTACGTCAGCTGTGATGTTGAGAAAAGATAAGTGTTTATTCTCATTTTTGTCTGCATTTTGAATTAATATCTCTGTAATCTGTACTACTGTACTTATTCTTCTTCATGTGTGGTATAGCTGTATATCTTAGTCTTGACGTCAGTTGTAGTGAAATCCTTTGTGTGGAGGCCTTGCCTGTTTTCTTAGTGGGAGTAAGTTTTCAGAACTTGTTTCATCCTGCCAAAGTATTCCTGCATCTGTATTGTTTGGTTTCTTTCCTATGTTTTAAATCAGATACACCTGTTGCTCAGGCTGCTGCAGAGAGATTGACCTGCTGCCAGCTCTGATATTGTGAAAAAATAAGAGTTTATTCTCATTTTTTGTATGCATTTTGATTTAATATCTCTGTAATGTGTAACTCTATACTTATTCTTCTTCTTGTGTGTAATAGCTGTACATCTCTCAGTGTTGACCTCAGTTATAGTGAAATCCTTTGTCTGGAGGCCTTGTCTGTTTTCTTAGTGGCAGTAACTTTTCAGAATTAGTTTCATCCAGCCAAAGTATTCCTGCATCAGTATTGTTTGATTTCCCTCCTGTGTTTTAAATCAGTTATACCTGTTGCACAGGCTGCTGCAGAGAGATTAATCTACTGTCAGCTGTGATATTGAGAAAAGATAAGTTTTTATTTTCATTTTTGTCTGCATTTGATTTAATATATCTGCAATCTGTACAACTGTACTTATTCTTCTTCTTGTGTGTTATAGCTGTGTATCTTAGTGTTGACCTCAGTTGTAGTGAAATCCTTTGTCTGGAGGCCTTGTCTGTTGTCTTAGTGGCAGCATGATTTCAGAACGAGTTTCATCCGGCAAAAGTATTCCTGCATCTGTATTGTTTGGTTTCTGTGCTGTGTCTTAAATCAGATATACCTGTTGCTCAGGCTGCTGCAGAGAGATTGACCTTCTGCCAGCTGTGATATTAAGAAAAGATAAGTGTTTATTCTCATTTTTTGTCTGCATTTTGATTTAATATCTCTGTAAGCTGTACAACTGTACTTATTCTTCTTCTTATGTGTTATAGCTTTATAACTCTCAGTGTTCACCTCAGTTATAGTGAAATCCTTTGTCTGGAGCCCTTGTCTGTTTTCTTCGTGGCAGTAAGTTTTCAGAACTAGTTTCTTCCGGCCAAAGTATTCCTGCATCAGTATTGTTTGATTTCTGTCCTGTGTTTTAAATTAGATATACCTGTTTCTCAGGCTGCTGCAAAGAGATTGACCTACTCTCAGCTGTGATATTGAGAAAAGAAAAGTGTTTATTCTCATTTTTGTCTGCATTTTGATTTAATATCTCTGTAATCTGTATAACTGTATTTATTCTTCTTCCTGTGTGTTATAGCTGTGTATCTTATTTTGACCTCAGTTGTAGTGAAATCCTTTGTCCGGAGGCCTTCTCTGTTTTCTTAGTGGCAGTAAGTTTTCAGAACTAGTTTCATACAGCCGAAGTACTCCTACATCTGTATTGTTTGGTTTCTGTGCTGGGTTTTAAAGCAGATATACCTGTTGCTCAGGCTGCTGCATAGAGATTGACATACTGCCAGCTGTGATATTGAGAAAAGATAAGTGTTTATTCTCATTTTTGTCTGCATTTTGATTTAATATCTCTGTACTCTGTACAACTGTACTTATTCCTCTTCTTGTGGGTTATAGCTGTATATCTCTCAGTGTTGACCTCAGTTGTAGTAAATCGTTTCTCTGGAGGCCTTCTATGTTTTCTTATTGGCAGTAAGGTTTTAGAACTGGTTTCATCCGGCCAAATTATTCCTGCATCTGTATTGTTAAGTTTCTGTCCTGTGCTTTAAATAAGATATACCTGTTGCTCTGGCTGCTGCAGAGACATTGACCTATTGCCAGCTCTGATATTGAGAAAAGATTAACGTTTATTCTCATTTTTTGTCTGCATTTTGATTTAATATCTCTGTAATCTGTACAACTGTACTTATTCTTCTTCTTGTGTGTTATAGCTGTATATCTCTCAGTGTTGACCTTAGTTTTAGTGAAATCCTTTGTCCGGAGGCCTTCTCTGTTTTCTTAGTGGCAGTAAGTTTTTAGAACTAGTTTCATCCAGCCAAAGTATTCCTACATCTGTATTGTTTGGTTTCTGTCCTGTGTTTTAAAGCAGATATACCTGTTGCTCAGGCTACTGCAGAGACACTGACCTACAGTCAGCTGTGATAGTTAGAATAGGTAAGTGTTTATTCTCATTTTTTTTGTCTGCATTTGATTTAATATCTCTGTAATCTGTATAACTGTACTTCTTCTTTTTTTTTGTGGTATAGCTGTATATCGTACTGTTGACCTCAGTTGTGATGAAATCCATTGTCTGGAGGCCTTGTCTGTTTTCTTAGTGGCAGTAAGTTTTCGGAACTGGTTTCATCTGGCCAAAGTATTCCTGCATCTGTATTGTTTGGTTTCTGTCCTGTGTTTTAAATCAGATATACCCGTTGCTCAGGCTGCTGCAGAGAGATTTACCCAGTGCCAGCTGTGATATTGAGAAGAGATAAGTATTTATTCTCATTTTGTCTGCATTTTGATTTAATATCTTTATAATCTGTACAACTGTACTTATTCCTCTTCTTGTGTGTTATACCTGTATATCTCTCAGTGTTGTCCTCAGTTATAGTGAAATCCATTGTCTGGAGGCCTTGTCTTTTTTCTTAGTGGCATCCGAACTAGTTTCATCCATCCAAAGTTTTTCTGCATCTGTATTTTTTGGTTTCTGTCCTGTGTTTTAAATCAGATATACCTGTTGCTCAAGCTGCTGCAGAGAGATTGACCTACCACCAGCTGTGATATTGAGAAAAGATACGTGTTTATTCTCATTTTTTGTCTGCATTTTGATTTAATATCTCTGTAATTTGTACAACTGTACTTAGTCTTCTTCTTGTGTGTTATAGCTTTATATCTCTCAGTGTTGATCCCAGTTGTAGTGAAATCCTTTGTCTGGAGGCCTTGTCTGTTACCTTAGTGGCAAAATGTTTTCAGAACTGATTTCATCCAGCCAAAGAATTCCTACATCTGGATTGTTTGGTTTCTGTCCTGTGTTTTAAATCAGATATACCTGTTGCTCACGCTGCTGCAGGGAGATTGACCTTCTGCCAGCTGTGATATTGAGAAAAGATAAGTGTTTATTCTCATTGTTTTGTTTGCATTTTGATTTTATATCTCTGTAATCTGTACAACTGTACTTATTGTTCTTCTTGTGTGTTATAGCTGTATATCTAAGTGTTGACCTCAGTTGCAGAGAAATCCTTAGTCTGGATGCCTGACTGTTTTCTTAGTGGCAGTAAGTTTTCAGAATTAGTTTCATCCGACCAAAGTATTCCTGCATCTGTATTGTTTGGTTTCTGTCCTGTGTTTTAAATCAAATATATCTGTTGCCCAGGCCTCTACAGAGAGAGTGATCTACTGCCAGCTGTAATATTGAGAAAAGATAAGTGTTTGTTCTAATTTTTTGTCTGCATTTTGAATTAATTTCGCTGTAATCTGTACAACTTTACTTATTCTTTTTCTTGTGTGGTATAGCTGTATATCTTAGTGTTGACCTCAGTTGTAGTGAAATCCTTTGTCTGGAGGCCTTGTCTGTTTTCTTAATGGCAGTACGTTTTCAGAACTGGTTTCATCCGGCCAAAGTATTCCTGCATCTCTATTGTTTGGTTTCTGTCATGTGTTTTAAATCAGATATACCTATAGCTTAGGCTGCTGCAGAGAGATTGACCTTCTGCCAGCTGTGATATTGAGAAAAGATAAGTGTTTATTCTCATTTTTTGTCTGCATATTGATTTAATATCTCAGTAATCTGTACAACTGTACTTATTCTTCTTCTTGTGTGTTATAGCTTTAAACCTCTCAGTGTTGACCTCAGTGGTAGTGAAATCCTTTGTCTGGAGGCCTTGTCTGTTTTCTTAGTGGCAATAAGTTTTCAGAAATATTTCATCCAGCCAAAGTATTCCTGCATCTGTATTGTTTGGTTTCTGTCCTATGTTTTAAATCAGATATACCTGCTGCTCAGGCTGCTGCAGACAGATTGACCTACTGCCAGCTGTCATATTGAGAAAAGATAAGTGTTTATTCTCATTTTTTATCTGCATATTGATTTAATATCTCAGTAATCTGTACAACTGTACTTATTCTTCTTCTTGTGTGTTATAGCTTTAAACCTCTCAGTGTTGACCTCAGTGGTAGTGAAATCCTTTGTCTGGAGGCCTTGTCTGTTTTCTTAGTGGCAATAAGTTTTCAGAAATATTTCATCCAGCCAAAGTATTCCTGCATCTGTATTGTTTGGTTTCTGTCCTGTATTTTCAATCAGACATACCTGTTGCTCTAGCTGCTGTAGACAGATTGCCCTACTGCCAGCTGTGATATTGGGAAAAGATAAGTGTTTATTCTAATTTTTTTGTCTGCATTTTGATTTAATATCTCTGTAATCTGTACAACTGTACTTATTCTGCTTCTTGAGTCTTATAGCTGCATATCTTAGTGTTGACCTCAGTTGTTGTGAAATCCTTTGTCTGGAGGCCTTGTCTGTTTTCTAAGTGGCCGTAAGTTTTCAGAACTGGTTTCATCCAGCCAAAGTATTCCTGCCTCTGTTTATTTTGGAAGAAAAACCACAAAAGCTGGAACACTGCAACACTTTTATTCCGGTACCTCGGCAGAATGCCTTCAAAGGAATAAAATACAATCACATGTTGCATCTATTTATACTGTGCAAAATGTAATTAATCAATTAACACAATTTAATTTAATTGCAAGAAAAAAGTTTCAAAAGAATTTAAGGAGACACTACCAATAACAGAATAAATATAGATTATATTAAGCTATTTGACATTAAATCCATGTAGAAAAAGTATCTAATATTCATAATAGACAATAAATTGCACCATAAAGATCATTACAACAACAAAGTTACTGAAGTTGGAGAGTGAATTTATCTTAAAATTCGGCACCCTGAGACCCAGGGGTATGAATTTGGAGGTTAATCTCACTATTTAATTACTTCAGTAACTTTGTTGTTGTAATGTACGAGGTACCGGAATAAAAGTGTTGCAGTGTTCCAGCTTTTGTGGTTTTTCTTCTTTTTGTTTTTTCATGGTTTTTCCAGTTATTGCTTGAGAAGCTGGTCCGCTCATAATGTCTACAGTATTGGATTCTAATGGCAGTTTATTTGCCAGCTTGGCTAAAGAAAGAGATAATAAGCTGGCATGCTTTGATCCATGGACTGTGGCTGGTAATAATGTTTTTGATAAAAAGTTTGAAGACTTAAAGAAGTTAAGAATTAAGGAGACCTCTCTATTTTATATATAAATTTGCACTTTATTCATCTGCTTTTACTGTATTTGAGTTTCTTCCTACTTTATTACTAGTGGCATTGACTACAACTCTGAACTGCGATATATAACAATAAGCATCTTTTATGCGCATTTAAAGTGTTTTTTTTATTGTATCTGCTTTATTTTCTGAAAAAAAAAAAAATATATATATATATATATATATATATATATATATATATATATATATATATATATATACTTGTTTCCTGCCTTTCTAAGCTAGTATAGTCCAGTTTTTAGGTCAGTGCTGAATTCAGGGCTGTGTTACAAATCTCTGTGTTTGCCCATACCTTACTTGGATAGAAGGAAGTTTCTCTGTTAACCTGTGGGAGAGGGGAGATTTAAGCAGCCTATCTTTCCCTGGAGGAGTGGTTTCAGCCCAGAAAGTAGTAGTTTATTGGACATTTTGGGCTAATTTCTATCTCTTTCATTTCCCTGCTATAAAAACAGCATTTACCCGGTTTTGCGTGCCGGGTAGCACCGGTTAGCTAGGGTATAACTATTCCCAGCTCCACAAAGTATCCTCATCAATTTTTCCCTGGGAACTAGACAAACATTCAACTTAAGTATTCAGCCATTCATTTCTCAGCCCGGCACCTCTCAAAACTCATAGCAAGCACTTATAAACCCTAGCACTACAAAAGGACAAGGCTCTCTATTCGACCTTACCAGCCATTCAGTAAAACAGTTTACTGTACCTATCCAGGCATGTCCAAAAACTTTTCAAAAACAAACTTCACGTTACTTAAGGCGGAGATGGAAAGTTTCAAAGCCCCCATGCTAAAGAATAATGCTGTCCAAGCTGCAAAATCCTTTAGTAATGCATTCTACGGGCACCTACAAGAATGCATGGATTGTGCTATCCCAAGCAAAACCAAGACTCACTCCTCCAAGAAAAGGAAACCAGTCTGGCGGACCCCTGCCATAAACAAGCTATACAATAGAAGGAGGAAACTAGTACAGAAAAGATTAAAATCCCAAGAAGGGAAGACATTCATGATCAGTATCAGCAAGAAACTACAATCCCTCATAAAATCATCCAAGGCGAGCTTTGAAAGAAAACTTGCCAAGGACTCCAAAGATAACCACATGGCATTCTTTACCTATGTCAAGAATCTAAGTGTCAATGCTCAGATCTGCTCGTAGTTAGTGCAGAATGGCAGAAAATACACTGAACCAACTGATATTGCCAACATCCTGGCAGACAGGTTCACTGCAAACTTCACCCCCCCTCTCACCCCCAAAAAGGCCCATAACCATACCATAAGAATGTAGAGCCCCTGAAATCACAGACACTCAGGTTAAAGTAGCCCTCTCCAAAGCCAAAAACACAGCATCAGTGGGACCGGACGGTGTCCCAGGCTGCGTCTTACACAAGCTCAAAGACGAACTAACCCCTCACCTAAACACACTGCTCAAACTCAGCCTCTCCACAAGCTACATACCTATAGAGTGGTGCACAGCAATGGTTATTCCGCTCCACAAAGGTGGAGCCAAAACAGACCCCGGGAACTATCACCCTATAAGCCTGACTAGCTTGGTCTGCAAGACTATGGAGCACATCATCATGGTACTCATTAACAGAGATATTGAGAACCTCCAAACACTGGACCCTACCCAGTTCGGCTTTGTTAAGGGCAGATCATGCCTCCTAAACCTGGTGGACTTCTTTGAGACAGTAACCAAGGCTATAGATGAAGGAAAGGTGGTACACACATCCTACCTAGACCTTGCAAAGGCCTTCAACACCATTCCTAATTCTGGTATTATAGACAAGCTCACCAGCCTGAACATAAATCCCTATGTCACAAGATGGGTTGCCATTTGGCTCAAAGACAGAACCCACATGGTGAGAGTTGCGGGAGTTAGGTCTGACTCTAAACCGGTTACAAGTGGCGTTCCCCAGGGCTCAGTCCTAGGACCCCCTCCTATTCGACATATACTTCTCAGAGGTACAGACAAGTACAGGAGGACTATGACTGATCAAGTTCGCAGATGACTGCAAACTAGGGCTATAATTGACTCACCGGCTGACACAGACATCCTCCAAAAGGGTCTCACTGAGACGGATACCTGGTGTCAAAATCATGGCCTCAAGCTAAATGCCAAAAAGTGCATAGTTATTCCCTTTGAAAATAACAAAGTACCTACAAACTACCACATAAGTGGTAGTCCCCTAAATATGGAAAATGTAATAATTGATCTGGGGACCCAAGTAGATAGTAATCTCTCCTTTGATAATCACATTGCCATAGTGGTTAGAAAATCCTGCTATGTGGCCCACCTATTCACAAAAGGGTTTGCATCCAGATCAAAAGAGGTCATTGTGCCCCTCTACGCATCACTCATCAGACCCATCATAGAGTACAATACCCCATTTGGGATGTACGTTACAAGACACCTGCAACAGCTGGAAAGACCACAGAAGTACCTCACCAAGAGGATCACTGGCCTCAAACAGATGCCCTATGCAGCTCGACTGAAGAAACTCCAGCTGTACTCGGTTGCATACCGCCTGCTCAGAGGTGATCTATGCCTGACATACAAGGCAATGTCCAACCCAGAATTGATGGACAAGCTCCACCTAAAGAAAACCTTATCTCCTCGAGCCACATGCTCTAGGGATCTAAACCTCGCCACAACTATAAATAGGACGTGCTGGAGGGATAGATTCCTGTCCCAGAGACTTCCCATGCTTTAGAACAAGATTAAAATCTACATTAGACAGAGCTCCTCGCTAGCACTCTTCAAGAGAAACCTTGACGAGTGGATGGGAAACAGAAAATTTACCCCGGGGATCACTTCAGTGGCTCTGCTGGACAGAGGCACAGGGAACTAATCTAAGGGGGCGGCGAAAGCCATCACATTCTGGCTAGGCTTATAAATGCCTTCAGGCAGATAGCGTAATACTTACCTATGAACCTACGAAATCTATGTACCGCAGCCTGTGTACAGACCATGGTAGATGTTATTGTTCTAGCTCCCCTTCTCATGTTACATGCTGCCCCACTGTACAGTACCATTTTGCCATACATGTTTGTAGAGCCATACACACACATGTCCGATACCACAGACAGCCATCATGACAAACCGTGTAGCAGCCCAGTATATGTAGCGTCATTCTGTGAGTGCCACATATGAGGATGGTGTAGAACAGATAGTCCATAAACTGTAATATTATGCCAGCTTACCATATGTGGCTGTGGCTGTGTTCACATTGGTTGTAGTTATGCACTGTCACACAGGTGTATCTTACCCTGTGCTTGTGACATGACTGTTGAGCCTGCTATATATGCAGGTACATGTGCATTACCCCATACGAAATGTAGACCAGTGTTGAGCCAGTCTGCCTGTAGCCTGCACAGTGCATTGTTACATGCCTAGCAGCTTAGTGTACTTAACCAATGGGATGTTATGTGCAGATACTTGCCAGATGTACTGCTGCTAGGCCTCCCTTAAATGGTATGTATGTCAGACAGAGCAGTGGGATGCTGTACAGACGTATGTCAATATCTAGTGGGTGGTATGTGTCCATGGCACCCCTGTACCAGCAGTCATTATGTGTCAGGCCAGACAGGAGTGTGTGAATTCAACACCTATGGTGCCAAATATATACCAGTCGTTATGTGTTATACCTATCTACATGAATGTCTACATCCATATTGTCAGGCCTGGTACACATGTGGTGCACTAAGGGATCATGTGTATACCTCTGGACTGTACAGGGTGTGTCCGAAGTTCCACATATAGTGGCCAATATCTCTGCTGCACTCCACAGGGGCATTACATGCTAGCAGCGGTACCTTACAATGATTTCCTTAGGATGTTTTGCAGTAGCCAATGGCACACATGTTATAAGCAGATGTCAGCATCCACACTCACCATGTCTGTGAAGACAATCCCAATGACAGTAGCAACAGTCTAGTAATATAACTGCTATACATAGCTGTCAGTCCCTTGCACTACTACTTTGGAACTGCAGGGGCTGGCGTACGGCTACACTCCATGTCCAGGACATATGGTGAAATATATGTACATATACTTATCCAAATAGCCATATATATATAATTACATGTGTACTACATTGAATTACCACTGTCATGGCAACCACCTACTATAACTCCCTACAGCATGTGAGCGTGGTCCCTTTACATTTCCTGTGTGATGGACATCTGTCCTGTTTGTGGGCATCAGTGATACAAGCAGCAGGTAGCAATACCTCTTACAGGAGAACCTGCATGCTCAGAGCAGACACATACTTGTAGGAGGATCAGGAACTTCAGACAGACTGTGGGTAGAGTTGTGTAATGCTTTGCATAGTACTGATGTTACAGGGTGTGTGTGTGTACATACTAATGTGCCTTGGAATGCAGTCTGTCTGCATAGCTCACTACTGTGTGCCTAACCTCTTGCTGGACAGAGGTATGCCTGTCATGTGTTGTCCATCCACCACACAGGTCTTGTGTCAGATATTACACTGGCAGTGTGTGTGTTGCATGCTATCAGTACATGGCTACATCCATGTCTATATCTAACCTCAATTCCCTGACTAATGGTATGTTGCAGACTGTCCTGTAACACCAGCACGTAGCTTAGTGTATGGCAACAGTTTTCCACATATATGCCTGTGTTCCAGCCTCTGTCCCCCATCTACGTACCAAGCTTTGCACATATATCATGCTGTTGGGGGTTTTCTGTAGTGGGCTGTGAGTATATCACACTGCCATTGCTGCCATTAGTCCACTGCTGTTGTATCCCCCACATATACAGTAGGGCTGGGGCCATATATGTGTGGGCATCACCTAAACAACACATGTGTGCCCTTATTCACTGCAGCGGCCAGTGTATGTAACAGTGGTATATGGGCTTGTATTATTGAGTCTAGGTGGGGAGCACCATAAATGACCTAGGCTGTTACAAAATGTGGGGGTATCAGGGGTGAGCTGCCACAGTGTATGTGGATGTACAGTACTGTATACTCCACCTATATTGACATTACTTACATGACTTGGGGTGCTGCAAGCCTACTGCCTCCTGCCATACAGACTGGTTTGTGCATTATGCCTTGTTATGTACTGGGTACAACCCATTTGATCACAAAACGTCTTTACCTCCTATAGAGTTTGTACAGAGTGTTGATAGAGGCTGCTGAACTACACACCTGCAGTACATACTGTTGATTGTGTGGTACCCTGTGGCCTAGTCTGTCTGCACTATTGTACATTCTGAAGGGCTTGGCCTGGACAGCAACCATTGTAAACCTTTCCAGACTATTGTATCTGTTTCACAGTTGCAGTACTCCGTTTATATGGTTGTCCGTATTTGGACAGCTATATGATATGGCATATAGGACTGTTATAGTACACAATTAAAGGAGTCCCATTTCTGCAAACCTGTGTGTGTTGTCTTTCCTATGACCTTTCTATGGGTATATGTTGCAAGCAATGATTGACATTAGTATGTGTCGCCCATACAGTATCTAGTTGTTAACTGTTGGCATTGTGGCTGTTCCATATTGTGTGCACCTCCTACATATGTATCTTACTGTACATATATCTGTGTGTGTATGTGTAGTCACATGTATATTTATATATATATATATATATATATATATATATATACATATACATATATATATATATATATATATATTTGTTTTATCTGTATCTGCATATATGTGTCTGTGTATCTGTATCATGGGAATGTTGGTGGCTTCCACATATTACATGTCCTATGGAAGGCAGACTGTATTTGGTAGTGTATTGCAGGGTGCATGTATTTTGCTGTGGGGGGATGCCTATTCATACAAGACATATAGTGTGTGGGGCCTCTCAACCCCATTAACGGTGCATGTGGATGTAGGTGTATTTGTTAAACTGCAAATGTATGGCCATATATACCTATATAGATATATTTATCTGCTAACAGATATATAGTTATATGTGCATAGATAGTGATATATATGTATGTATATAGAGTTAGTAAAACAACATATATATTTATATATATGTATATCTATACATATATGGCCATGTTGTATCTGTTAAGTATACATTCTCTGTACTGTCGCATGACAGGATTGACTGATATGTTTCTGAAACATTGAATATCTGAGAACCTGTCTTGGCTTAGTGGTACATCAGTTTGTCTAGGGTGTGCAGGGTCCTTGGTTTGAGACTTGCAAGAGCTGTTTAATTTGTTGCTGGCCAGAACACAGCCCATTGGATAGAGAGTGTTTAAGGCACCTTAAAGCAGTTGTACGCAGGTTTGTGTGTTCTGCCCAGCAACAAAATGAACAGCTCCTGCAAGGCTCAAAACCAGGACCCTACACATCATACACAAAGTGATTTACCATTAAGCCATGGCAGATATGCATAATTATGATGTTTTCACATACATATCATCCAGCCCAGGTATACAACACTACATGGAATGTATTCCGCAATGTAGATGTATTTGTGTGTGTATACATATTCATCTTTAAATGGATATAACATATCTATACATGTAGATATAGGTATAGACATATACACATATATATATATATATATATATATATATATATATATATATATATATATATATATATATATGCCAATAAATACATATATACATAGATACGCATACATCCACATGTCCACATATATACAGCACTAAGAATGCATATATGTCAGCATATATATTGCTCACCTTTCAAAGGGAGAAATCCATGTGTCCGGAAGCTAGGAGACCAAAAGTATGTTCTCAACATTGCACAATATTGCTCACCTTTCAAAGGGAGAAATCCATGCGTCCGGAAGCTAGGAGGCCAAAAGTATGTTCTCAACATTGCACATACATTGAATGTGCAATGAGCGAATATCACTATGCATATTAGGCAATTTGGTTGCAGATGCAACTATAGTGGGGATGGGGAATAATTGCCTATCCCCACTGTAGTGCACCCTATGAGTTCATATATCACAGTAGGGGGTTGTGGGGGGCCCAGCCCCCCAGAGGGGGTGCAGGGAGTCATGCCCACCGGCATTACGATATGTATTTGCGGTTCGAGAGTCAGAGAAGGTGCCTTCAGAGCTGCAGTGTTTTTAACTGTGGTGCAGTAAGAAATGATGGGTTAGTCCTTTTGGTTTGCAAAAAGGGCTGTTCAAAGGAATGATTGTCTCCCTGTCAAAGGTGAACACATATATATCAATATAGGTATATATATGGACATACATCTGTAGATGGAACTGGGAACGTAACCATATATGCCCACATGCATCATTGATGGGTTTGAGAGACCCAAACAACATACTTCTGGAGCAGATAGGTACCGCCCCTCAGCCAAATACGTCTGGCCTGCAATACAGTACCAACCTTAGCAGATCCCATAAGCAGGACCCTACACAACAAGGGCAGTACATGTTAACAGTACTCCATCCCACCTGTAGGATGTAAAGCTGGCATTACTAACATATCATGCAGTACAGTCAAGTGACGTGTCATGCTTGGGGGACCCCTGGGCAGGTGCAGTAAGTAGCTGTGATCCCTCATATGATCCAGTAGCCCTACACCTGACAATGAATTCACCAATGTTGGCAGGGGCAACCACAAACCCACCATGTCAGCTGGGAACTACCACCCAGTAGCCTGATGACCTTGGTCTGCAGGGACATGGAACATATCAACAATGAACCCATGGCCAATGTCACTGGTAGTCTCAACACATGGGACCCCGCCAATGTTGGACTTGTCAAAGGCAGAGAATACAACCTGAACCTGGTATACCTCCTTTACCCAATCTTGACAGGTGTAGATGAGGGTTAGGAGGTGCACAATGCCTATGTAGATCATAGCAGGCTTTTGTACACCATCCCACTTGTAGGAATGTGTGTAGTTGTTATGGGATCTACCTTTGTTCACAGAATATGTTTCCACCAGGAGTGCTTGGCATATGCCAACATCCCACAGGTGCCATCCCGTGGACATACAGTCCTTCACAGGTCATAGATGTGTCAATGCCCTCCTCCACACTGTTGAGGTGTGCAGCACTACTGGGGTTGCTATAACGCACTGGGTGTGGCTGTTGTGGGCACAACTGCCATTATTGCAGTTACTGTTGCGTCTATCCCCCCACATAGCTGTTTCTAATACTGTACAGTGTATGTAATCAGGTTGTTAGTTGTTTACACCATTCACAGTAGTTGAGCGCCTCACACCCTCCTAAGGGTAGGGCTATGCCACCAGCATTGGCACACACAAGTTACTTAGGTGAGGATCGCAGTAGAGTGGGGAGAGGGACATACACCCTGCTGTTAGCATGTTCAATGTTATCCACATTGCAGACTGTATATATATAACACTGTGTGGTTGTGCCTATCCTGTCTTGGTGGGATTACATGTGTAACAGATGTGTTACCTGCACAGGGACATACCTCCATGTGTACAGTCTTGTACCTATACTGCATCCAAACCAAAGGCACTGTGTGTTGTACTCAGCCATGGCATGTGTACCACCCAGTACACTTACTGGTGTCCACTGTAGAAGGCCTGCTGACACCACTACACCCATCAGCCATGTGGCACATGGACAAACATAACACAATCAGAACAGATACTGGTGACAACAATACAACATTGTTAAGTACAGCTATGATGCATCATGGCTGCACAACTACACCTTCCAGGATATTAGCATTTCACTTTACTGTTGACAACATGCTACATATCATTCCATTGCTACACTGTTGTACAGTAACCCCGTGCATCAGCACCATGTTAACCTGTCCCTGCATTTGTGTTATGGATGTCAGGGAGTGGCACAGGTATCATCATATGCACAGGGTGTGTTGTTGGTTTGCCAGATGCCTAGGCTGAGCCATACAATTGACAACATATGTGTGTGTGTGTGTGTGTGTGTGTGTGTGTGTGTGTGTGTGTGTGTGTGTGTGTGTGTGTGTGAGAGGGGGCTGAGTATTGTTATGGGCCACTAGTGATGTTGTGTGTGCAGATATGTGATTGCCCTAGGTTCATTGTTTATGTGTGTGTGTCTGCATGCACACAGTTCCTCCATGTGGCTGCTCTATACAGGGAATTGTGGGACAGCTGCAGATTGTACCTGGCAGGGTTTGCAGTTCACCGTCTCCAGCCATGGACATGGGACCTGTGCCTGGCAGGGGTGCTACAGGCAGTATCAGGTACAAAGCCAGACTGAGTACTGTCCCCCGAGTTTGACAGATGTCCACTGGATCCATGTCCCTCCTGGGACTGGCCAGGGCCAAGTGCACATGGTCTGCTATGGCAGTCTGTGGACAGCCCCCTCACAGTGCTGGGGCTGGTACTGCCACTGTGAGAGTGGCTGTGACTGGTTGGACGTCCATGGTGACCTTCAGCTGCTGGTGTTGCTGGCATATGTCCACGTGGCCATTGCAAACGTCCCGCCCTGTCCTGACGCATGGACATGATATTGTGGATGAGATCCAATGTCTCACCCCATCGTGTATCCATGAACTCGGTGTAATTTCGGATGGCACCTGCTAGGTCACGGATGCTGTCAGTTACAGAGGTGTGATGAGCCCTCTGTGCCCTTAGACCCTGCCTGTTGTACCGTTCCATTCATGCCTGTGCCTCCATGACAGTCTGGAACATGCATGTGGTTGAAATAGATGTGGCACGTCTGCCAGGGGCATGATGACCAGCAGTGCTCTGACGAGCACCCCTAAACATCTTCTTATGTGATACCCCACCAGACATCTGGCTATGGCTGCTGTGTCCTGACATGTGCCATAGATACCACACTGTTCTGGCCAATGCCAACCATAGGCTGTCCCTCAGCTAAGGCCAACGATGATGAGGTGTGTAGAGGCAGTGTGACTGTGTGCGTGGATGGGGTGGATGCGTGTGGTTTGTAAATTGGTGGCCCAGCGGCAGCCCCTGACAACCCTTCCTGTGCCTCAACACACCTGTCTTTATGGTCACTGTCTGTATCAGTGACATCTGATTCCCTGAGGGGGGGACCTAGCTCCACCTCACCACCTGTGAGGGGAAAACAGGGAACAGACTGTAAGACCTGAACAACACTGCTAAACAGTACATATATACACGCACACACACACACACACACACACACACACACACACACACGTGTGCAAACAGGGACACCCAAACACAGACATACACACATGCAGTCAACATACATGGCAACCCATACACTCCACCAGACAGCACCTACAGGCAGCTCCCGCAACCCCATAACACACACAATAACAGGCGATGGTGCAGTACAGTATCACACAAATACTTGTATTTACACACATGTCAGCATGCAGGACATGTGGGGCTCAACAGCATGCAGTGCAACTGCAGTCACTCCGTTACCAACATTATACATGGCTGTGATGCATGGCTTCTGTTTGTTGGAGATGGCCCTCCCCCTGGAACTCACTGCACTCATGTCCACAGCATTACTGTGCATCTGTTCAGCACCCTGGCATGTACTGTGCACCATACTTCATGGGTGTGCACACCATTTTAGGATGTGTGTGTCAGTTGTGTTTCTGCTGCTGCTCACAGCCTCTGTGTGTTCCTGGATCACATGTGGAGACGTGTTTAGTGAATGCTTGATGTGTATTCACATATGTCATCAGTGGTGCCTGTATGAGTGATAAACTACCATTAGACTGACCACAGACACAATGTCATTATATGTAGCATGTTCAACTGCTCTGTGTATGACATAGCTGTGTATGTTGGGCAGATGTCAGCTGTGCCTGGGCAATGTGCACTGGAGTGTAGCCACAGTTGTCTGAGATGGACTGTGTATTGCATGTGTCTGAGGCTGATAATCCCATTAGTGAGGTGTGTGCTGTGTCAGTGCACATGTACAGCATGCATTATGGGTAGGTGTGTTAGCCTTAGCTATGGCATGCACAGTGAATTGCAAAGCATAACCTTAAACCATACTCACTGGCGTCCAGACGCTGCCTTGCTGGTATCCCAGAGGTACCTACATTGAGATGGGATAGAGTTGATGTCTGTGGCCACAGCTGTGGCATTCCTACAGGGTGGCTGCAGTACTACAGTACAACAACTGCTGAAGTCCACAGTACTACACATTATGCATTACTGCTTATCGGTACTACACAGCAACATAACCCACATCTCACATATGCATGGTCTACCTGTACAGATGCATACACTACAGTAGTCTACTGATATGCCCCGGAACCTTACCTGCATGTTCCATGTCTGGTGTGTGAGTAGCACCCACCTCCATGACTTTGTAAGTTTGTAGCTCTTGCAGGTGGGCAGGTGCTACCAGGCTCATGAGCAGCTCCTTCACTCTGGTGAGGAGGGATGGATTTTATGGCCCCCCTGTTGCAAGGTGGTCACCCCGAATGGCAGCAGCATGACAACATACTTGCCGAAGCAGGTCACTATAATGGTGGCTGACCTGCTCATAAGTATGGCTGTGCATCCCCACCTCATTCACCCTGCAGACCACATCAGTCCACATGGCTGTTCTCTCCTGCTGGTCCTGGCTTGTCAGTGAGAACAACAGCTGATAGTTGTGGATGATGCTGGTGATTATAATCTCCTCCTCAGCGGCTCTGTAGGTGGGATTCCTCAGGTGTGCCATACTCCCTGAAAGACATAATGATGGAAATATGTCTGAGCAACTCATATGTCAAGTTTACCATAATACAATATACATATCAGTCTCCCGCCACCATATCAACTCCAACATAATGTTCACACTACACTAGTGGTATGTGTACCATGGGCCATATATTGTATTGTACAATACTTTCTGCTATGTGGTTATAGACATGCAGCCTGTGGGGACACTAGAGTTACTGGGCTGTTACAGGGTATTTCACCTGCATGCCATGGTCACTGCCACGATGTTTCCCCATATGCTTGTGGTAGGCCTGCTATGTGATTGCCACACATCTGCCATTCTGTGGTATTGGGGATATCTATGCATGTTGTTGGACATGTTCTGGGATTGTGTGGACTATTACAGCCCACATATGTTCCATAACAGTTACACACCAGTATGTGTAGGGGTTATTTGCCAGCAGGAACACCACTCCAACCTAATGTGCACATGTGGCACCCATGACCCACCATGGAACCTTATTATCTACTGTTCCGTCACTAACTTCATGTGGAACCACCTCAGGGGATGGTGTACCCCCCATGAAGCACACACTGACGTGTCTGTCATCCAGTTAGGTCATGGGTATTGTGCATAGGGAGCTCCACAGAGACATGAGGTATGTGCTACATCACCTGGAGGCATGCAGTACACATACACAAGGTTCGACATGCATGTCTCTTTTGCCCAGTGCACAGCTCAGGCACCTTTATGTCCATGTAGATGCTGTCATGACTGTCCATGGGTGGGCACCATGTTCCCTTTGTTTCCATGTGGGAGCTCAATGGCCTCCACATTCCAAATGTAACTATCCATCCACAGTGTTTAACTATCACATGTGTCATATACCAGCCCTGTATGCTGTCTTGTTTGTCATCCAACCAGACCTACATACCAATATGTGCCTAATACCCTTCACCAACATATATATCCCACCGTCTCATACAATTCCAATGTGTTCCCAACGTGGGTTACACACCACACTCCACACTCCATCTTGCAGCCATGTACTGATGTGTAGGTATGTTGTGTATTGATGTGTGATGTTCTCTCACACATGTCATGGCAAGGGAAATGTATTGACATATATATATATATATATATATATATATATATATATATATATATATATATATATATATATATATAGATATATATATTTGTAGACATACACACACACACACACACATATATATATATATATATATATATATCTGTATGTATATATATATATATATATATATATATATATACACACACACACACACACACACACACACACACACACACATGTGCATATATGTGTAGATATAATTTTGTATTGTTTATATACCTATATGAATATATAACTGTCCGAGGTTCTGTACACATACACAGCTGTGAATATGTATCTCACATATATGTATTTGTATGTGGGGTGCATACGAACATCTGGACCACACTCATGTACCCTCTTTACTTCACCACTGAACTGTTCGGCCTTGCTGCAACACAGACAGGTGTCACATGTGAACACAGACTAACATTAGGGGGTTATATATGGTAACAAACATTAGATAAGTATATTATACTGCTATGGCAGTTGGGCATGCTATGCTACACTTTAACATGACTGTCCTGCAGGTGGCGTGGTCTCTCACCCATGTGTCTATCATGGCAGTATTAATACCCCCACCAGCCGTTGGCCACAGTAATTTACAGAGCACAGATATCATGGGTCACATCTTTGCCATTCACTGCTAGTCTGCGCATTTGGCAGGTATGTCCCACTGCCCACAGGGACTGACACTACTGTCCAGTGCAGTTGTTGAGCACAACATCATTACAGGAACAAGCACATATACATCCTTTCACAGTATACATCCTGTTATTGTATTTCATATACTACATACCAGTAAATGCATATCTGTTTCACATACCTGTTATGTTGTTTCGACTGTAATACAATCCTGAGCTTTGTGAACTTTCTTGAAGGCTTTTTTTTTTACTCTCTCTCTCTCTCTCAGTCTCTCCAGTAGAGTGATTGAGCTGGTTTGAATAGATTGCAGCATGCTTTTGTTGGTATTGCACATGATCAGGTGGTGGCCTCTCCACCAGTTAGTGTCCACCAGCTGTTAATTGCATGCAGCCTGCTGTGTAGTACTTCAGAAAACCACTGTCATGGCAACCCTATACTATAAATTGTTGCCTTCTGTGGGCATTGTCCCTTCACCTTTCCAGTATGGATGACATCCTTCCTGTGTGTGGAAATCAGTGTTACAGACAGCAGGTAGCAATACCTCTTATACCAGAACCTGCAGGCACAGGCCAAATCCACATTTGGGTAAGGTTCCAGACCTAAAGACAGTGTGAGTAGTGTTGTTGTGTGCAATGTATCTTGCTGTTCTTGCAGGGTTTCTGTGTACATGGTACTTTTTCATGGAATGTTGTCTGTTTGCATAGCTCTCAACTGTGAGCCTATCTGTATGATACCAGGGTGATTGGCTGTTAGGGTTTGTCTGCAGACCACACAGATATTGTCCCAGATTTATATGTGGCATTCTGTCTGTTGAGTGCTATCAGTACATGGCTACATCCATTTGTATTTCAATGTCGTATCCCTGCATAAGGGTATGCTGCAACAAATCCTATAACACCAGCAATTTCCAGGGTGTGTAACAGCAATAATGCAAATATGGCCCTATGTTCCTGCCTCTGTCCTCCACATATATGCCAATCTTTGTCCTGCTGTGATACAGGAAGGGTTGTTAGGTAATGGCCTATCATTATTTACAACTAGCATTACTGCTATCATCCCAGTCATGTCATGGACTCCCACACCAACTGTTGGGCCAGGTCCATATATATGGGGGTAACAGCTGGAGAACACATATGTGCCCTTGTACATTCCAAAGGTAGGTGTGTGGTTCACAAAGTTCCTTGCCCTTGTACAGCCTTTTATGGGGGGGGGGGTTCTATGCCATTAACCTAGGCTATGGCACCTTTTCAGGGATATAATTGTTAAGATGAGGGTCATTCAGTGTGATAGTGAGATGTTAGGTTAAGCAATGTTATGTACAAGATACTGTGACATTAATGCAAGTGCTACTTTTCCCCTAGGGCTTGACTACAGGATGTAATTGGAGGCTGCTGAACTACATCTGTAATTGTTGATTGTTACGTATCCTGAAGGCAAAACCTGTTTCTACTGTTGTACTAATTGAAGGCCTTGGCCTGGATCGCATAGTATGGTATATATACACATTGCTTGCATCTACTGCTTTGTGTGGGCCTTGCATTCATGACTGATTACATAATTCAAACCTTATGTGGTGTCAGTACTGGCATATATTATTGTATAGTACAGGAATAAAGGTTATCTGTGTATGCATACCTGTGTGTCATGTCATGTCCTTTGAATTGTGGGTGGGTATATGTTTAATGTCGGTATTCTCATTGGTGGGAATGGTTGCCACACTACACATTTTACAGGTGGCAGTTGAAGGGCTTGTGGCTGAGGGATATACTTTGCACCCAGTACTTCCACACTACTTCTATATATATATGGCTACTGATACCTTTGGTGTGTATATCTGTGTATGTACCTATATATATCTCATATGGATATATATATATATATATATATATATATATATATATATATATATATATATATATACATACACACACACACACTCACATATACATACATAATATATACATACATATGAACAATATGAACATATGTATGTATCTATATGCAATTGATGTTATATGATTATGTGTGAGTCATACCTTAATATATATATCTATATATAGCTGTCTATCTGTCTACATTTACATATATATATCTGTCCATATGCCATGGTTTACTGGTAAACCACTTTGTGTATGGAGTGCAGGGTCCACCTAGGAGCCCATCAAGCCTTCAAGAGGCAGTTTATTTTGTTGCTGGGCAGGACATAGCCTGTTGGATCCAGAGTGATTAAGGCACTTTAAAGCAGTTGTAAGCGGGTATGCGCAGGTTTGTGTGATGGTAAGCACTGCTAACCTCTGGATGCAGTCTCTTACACTCAGTTAGCTTCTGCTTTGTTAATCTATGTAGGCAATGTTTACCCCCGCGCAAACACACTTATACACTCTTACTACTGCTTATTTGTGCTTAAACCTGCTTATGAGTGCCTTATTCATTATGACACTGACATTTCACATGTGCATTTCATGCAGTACTCCAGTTCACATTTAAATGTTATTATGTAGGTTATACAGCAAAAAGGTGTAAATATATGATGTTAAGTTGTCAATCTCGCCTTCATTCTTGCTTGATGGGTTCGGAGCCGATCCCTCGGCTCCGACTCGGCACTTGCTTTAGCTCGAGAACTCCTTTTACCAGCTCGAGGCAGCCCCATATCCCATGATGCAAGGCAGGAAGTACCCAGATCTCGTTTGCCGCTTCGCTTGGGAGGTCTTCTCTTTACCAGCTCCTGGTAAGTAATTCACATTTGTGACATTTAAGCCCCTTTTTAGTTAAAAACTATTTGTTTTGATAGTTTAACTTTAAATTTAACTTTTTCTGACAGAAATCCCTGTCTCTTTTAAATTTTAGTCAGTTAATTTCCCTATCCCATCCCCCTGTTAGGGTGTGTGTGTTGGTATTTTTACTAAATACCTTTTGGTATTAGTTTAATTTAATTGGACTGGTGTGTGTGTGTTTTGTTAGGCACCATGTCTAAAGAGAGGGTTTCAGGTTTTAAGAAGTGTGACTCGTGCTGTCAGAAGATGTCTCTGACAGACGGTCACACTTCTTGCCTGTACTGTTTAGGCCCTCTTCACCTGCAGGACTCCTGTGCTATTTGTCACTCCTTCAGCCAGAGAGTCCTGCAGGAGAAGAATAAGTTGATTCTCAGGGTCTTCTTAAGCCGGAGGGCTCTCCGCCAAGTCGGCCCCACTAAAATCAACTAAATCTGCCAAGACCCAGGCTTCTGTTTCTAAGCCTGTGGCCTCGGCTCCGACTCGTAGAGTCGAGATCGGCTCGGCTGGAGCCGATTCTGGATCCACTAAGCTTTCGGCCGATGGCTATCGGTGCCGAATCTGCTTTGACCACTGTGGTGTCGGTTCCGACCGCTCCGACACCCACGCATACGGCATCGGTGTCGGCTCCGATCGGCTCCGACACCCATGTGGCAGGCATCGGTGTCGGCCCGATCGGCTCCGACACCGTTACTTTGGTGGCTGTATCGGCTCGCTGGAGCCGATACATCGGCGTTCTGCCGGCTCCGAAATCGGTGCCGACAGGATCAATAATATCGGCTCCGATGACCCATTCCAGGAAGAGGTCGAGGTCTCCTTCCTTGTAGCCGATACTTCGCTCGGCCTCGCCTCTTCTATCGGAACGGAGCCATCGGAGCCGATCTTCAAGGTCATCCAGGTTGTCAGACCATGACCTAGAGAGAGTGGTCAGTAGATTGCTCAAGTCACAGGTACTGGCCCAAATGCTACACAGTCCGTCTCAGCAGACGACTGTTGGTCCACACCCCGTTACAGTTCCTCCTTCAACTCTACCCCAGAGCTTGGAGTTGGAGTCTTCGGGCATGGTTACTGCTACGGCTGGAGGACGGATACCCCTTCTGTTCCTTCAGCCCCTACTCTTATCTCCTCTTCCTTAGAGGGATTCGTGGTCGGGCTTCCATGGTCTCCTCCGAGGGGTGAGTGGCATGGGACCCTCGTCCGAACCCCGTCTTCCCGTTGCAGCCTCGGCCTTGGTGGGCTCGGCTGCGACATCTGTCTCCGAGACTTGCCTTCGGTGGCCCCTGGAGTTCCTAGCTCTTGAGCGGGGTCTCTCGGACCTGCCTGGGAGGGAGCATTCGAGGTGATGAAGAGTGTACTGGCCACTGGTATCACTCAGCACTCTCTTCCCGTAGGTCCTCCCTCTATTGTACCTGTTGACACCTCTGCCACTTCTCTTGCTACAGGACCCAGAGATCCTCCGCCTCAGGTTTCCCCATTGGGAATTCCCCTCTTCCGAGGATTCTCCTGATGTTTCGGGAGATCCTCCTAGGAAGAGGACTTGTAAGAGGAAGCATGTAGACTCCCTGAGTCTGTCACTTCGGATACTGACTTTGATGAGTCAGAGGGATCCCTAGATCCCCTCTGAGGATGTCTCCTTCTCAGACATCCTAGAACTTCTGAAACAGAGGGAAACTGGCCCACCAACAATCCCTCTGAGGATGAGTCAGTATACCTAGAGGCGTTTGGATCTCGGCCCTCCACCTCCTGGGTGTCTCCGCCTTCGACCCCTTATGCAGGTTATAGCACGAAGGCGTGGACAGCTCCTGACTCTGTAGAGCCAGTCCCTAGGAGGCCTTCTAAATTTATAACTGCCCCTAGTGACAAACAATTCCTTACCAAGGGTGTCCCGCTGATGCCATGGTGGTGGCTGCCACCAAAAGGAACTTGCAGATCCTTCCGTGCCCGTCCATCCTCCTAATAAGGACTCTAGGACCATGGATAGGTAGCAAGCGGATGTTTTCCTCAGCGACCTTTGCTATGCTCGCTGAATTATCTTTGTCACTTCACCAGACTCCAGAGAGATATCCTGAAGGAGCTGGGAGAAGTAGTTCAGGATCCTACAGCTGCAGGGGCCCAAGAAAAGATTGCTTCGCAGCTAGGAACCCTCAATTCCATTGCTAACTCCTCCATGCGGCTAATATCTTATGCTGCTGATGGGCGAGTAGAGCCGCAGGCACAGGTGTGGCTCTTAGGCGCCAAGCCTGGATGCGGCTATGTGATTTTGCGGATCCCTTTAAGGCGTCCTTCACAAATTCTCCCTTTGATGGGTCAGCTTTGTTTGGCCCTCAGGTGAAGGAAACCTTGACCAGGTGTGAGCAGGACGGCAAGACTCTTTCTGCTGTTGGAGTCCGTTTTCCACCCCTTCTAGGCCTTATCCCAAAGGACAGAAGGGTGGGAAGATGTGGTTCCGTAAATCTCAAGGAGTCACGCGGATTCACGTGGTCAGTTTACCCCTAGAGGCAGAGGGGTAACAACAACAGACGCCGCTCTAGAGGCAGAGGGGTCCGAAGAATCAGGGCAACAGGGAGTCTCTTACTGAGAAGCCCTTTCAGCATCCCTGAGGTGTTGCCCGGCTGTCCCTCCTTGGAGGCAGTCGGGAAGATTATCACTGTACCCAGAAGCCTGGCATTCCCTCACTCAAGACAGATGGGTACAGTCGATCATATCCAAGGGTTACATAATTCCTTTCGTGGAAAGTCCCTTCCCCTCAAGTTCCCTTCCAGATGTACCACCCGGTCTAAGGGACATTGCAGAGTTAGAGATCGCAAAACTACTGCAAAAAAGAGCCATTCAGCCAGTTACAATAGACCATTCAGAGCCGGAATCTACTCAAGGTTCTTTTGGTCCCCAAAAGACGGGAGACTGGAGACCAATATTGGATCTCAGCAGACTCAACAAGTCTGTCAGGAAGACAAGATTCGAATGGTCACTCTTCAGTCAATTCTACCCTTCTTACAGAAGGACAACTGGATGTGCTCAATAGATCTTCAGGATGCGTACTATCACATCAAAATTCACAGACGCCCAGGAGATTTCTCCGCCGGCTGGGGTCCAGTCATTTCCAGTTCAGAGCCCTGCCCTTTGGTCTCACTACAGCCCCCAGAGTGTTCACCAAATGCATGGCAGTGGTCACGGCTCACCTGAGACGTCAAGGATTCCAGGTGTTTCCGTATCTCGACGACTGGCTCCTGTCAGCCACCACCAGGCATCAGCTTATACAAGCCAGGGATTACACAATAGACCTTTGTTCTCATTTGGGCATCTCAGTCAACTACGAAAAGTCATCCTTATCGCCCTGCCAGTCTATTACCTTCATAGGCGCAAACTTAAACACTGTTCGGATGTCAGCTACCCTTACAGAACAAAGAGTTTCAGACATTCAGACTCATGTCAGGATCATTCTGGCCAGCAAGAAGGTACAGGCCAGAATGGTTCTAAAGGTGTTAGGTCTTATGGCTGCGGCCATCACTCTTCTTCCCTGGCTCGATTCTACATGCGCCTCCTTCAGTGGATGCTGTTCACACAGTGGTCATACCAGCAACTCCCAATGCGTCACCAGATTCTGGTGACACAAACATGCAAAGAACATCTTGCTTGGTGGATCACATCGTCTCAGGTTCACCAAGGCAGGTGCTTTGTACCTCCGTCCCCGATAGCCACTGTCACCACGGATGCCTCCCTGATCGGGTGGGGGTCATTATCAGGGCAGGATGGTTCATGGACGTGGCAACCGCTCGAGTACCATCTGCACATAAATGTCCTGGAGATGAGAGCAGTGCTTTTAACGTTGCAAGCCCTCAACGACTTTCTTCCCGTAGGGACAATTGCAGTCCACACAGACAACATGTCTGTAGTTTGGTATATCAACAAACAGGGCGGAACCAAGTCCTACCCCTTGTGTCGAGAAGCTCAGACTATGGCAATGGGCGATCTCCTCTCATCGGTTTCTGGTAGCAACGCATATCCCTGGGAAAACCAACATTATAGCGGACAGATTGAGCAGAGCTATTCTCATGCCTCACGAGTGGTCTCTCAAGCAATCCATAGCGGAAGAGATTTTTCTGGAATGGGGTCATCCATGTTGCGATCTTTTTGCTACTCCCCAAAACAGCAAATGTCCAGACTTCTTCAGCCTCTTCCCTCTATCAGGCCATCCCCCCAGAGACGCTCTGACCCAGGATTGGCCCCAGGGACTTCTTTATGCCTTCCCTCCTTTTCCTCAATGCTAGGCGGTAATACCTCAGATCTCGTTTGCCGCTACAGCGATCGAGGTGTGTTGCTTCAACTGGCTTCAGGTTAGTCTAGAAAAACAGTTTAAAAGTTTATTAAACCCCTTTTAAATTAGTTTTTTGTTCAGAATTCCCTTAGTTTTAGTGGATTTTTATCCCTTCCTTCTTGTTCTTCACCCTCTTTACCAAGAACTTATATGTTCTTCCCTTAGGCTTTCGGGCCTTTCCATCCCCTCTTTGTAGTGGAGTGTATGTGTTCTTGTAGGGATTTTAAAACTATCTGATTTTATTAATTTAAAGTTATTAGTTTATTTTTAGTGAGTAGTGTAATCGGTGTGCTTGTGCTTGTGTGTGATTGCACTTATTCCTTAAAATGTCTAAGGATTCGAAGGTCTCAGGCTTCAAGAAGTGTGACTCGTGCTGTCAGAAGATGTCTCTGACAGACGGTCACACTTCTCGTGTGTACTGCCTGGGACCTTTACACCTGCAGGACTCTTGTGCTGTATGCCATGGCTTCAGCCCTAGAGTCCTGTAGGAAAGAAAAAATAAGCTCATTTTACGAGGTTTATTAAAACCTGAGGGTCCCCCAACTGTTTCTTCGGGTAAACCCTCTAAGGCCTCTAGGTCGTCGGCTCCAGCATCTGAGTCGACACCTAAGACGTCGAAGTCTGCTACAACATCAGCTCCGGCTGGAGCCGATGAGACTCGAACTCTTATTTCTTTGGTTCCCTCGGCTCCGGCTGAAGCCGAGGTATTGGAAATCTCTGAGTCGGCTCCGATAAGACTATCGGAACAGACAACTAGGAAGAGGTCTAGGTCACCGTCTCTTGGCTCCATTCATTCGGCTCCAGCATCTCCCTTGCTGTCTGAACGGAGCCATAGATCTCACTCCTCTAGGTCGTCGAGGCTTTCTGACTATGACCTTCAGAGGGTAGTGAGTCGACTTCTTAAGTCCGAGGCACTGGCCCAAATGCTTCAGTGCCCGACTCATCAGTCGATGCTTAATCCTATTTCTCAAAATGTTCCTCCTCCGACTCCTTTGAGTTCGGAGCCGGGGCGTTTCAGTCCCGAGACTGTGGTAGCGTCGGAGCCGATACAATTGTCTTCGGTGCCGTCATCGGCTCCGATTTCTTCCTTGGAAGAATCTCGGCGCCGGACTTCCCTCGTCGGCTCCAAGGGGGTGAGTGGCATCGGACCCTTGTCCGACCCGCTCTCCCTCTCGGGCGCTGGTGAGTTCGGCTCGACATCGCCTCGAGCCATCACTGTTGGTGCCGAGGGAGGTTTTCAGCTTTCGGAGCGGAGACCTCTGGCTCTGCCTGACAGGGGTGCTTCGAGGTCATGCGGAGTGTGTTGGAACCTGGTTCAACTCCACAGTCGGCTCCGTCCGCCCCTCCCTCCTCGGGTGCCTCAGGTAATTTCTACTCACTCCCTCATCCCAGACCGCAGAGAGCCAGCTCCTCAAGAATCCCCTGTGGGATCTCATCCTCTTCGAGGCCTCTCCTGAATTGGCAGGGGAGCCCCTAGGAAGAGAAAGTGCAAGAGGAAGCACATAGACTCACCTGAGTCTGTCACCTCTGACACGGATTTAGAGGATTCGAAGGTTCCCCGTTCCCCTCTGAAGATGTCTCCTTTGCAGACATCCTGGAGATCTTAAAACAGAGGGGAATTGGCCAGCCCTAACCCTTCGGAGGATGAATCTGTGTATCTTGAGGCGTTTGGCTCGCCCTTCCACCTCCTGGGTGTCCCCCTTTGACCCCTATGCAGGTGGTAGCAAAAGGCTTGGACGGCTCCTGACTCTGTGGACCCCACCCCAGGAGACCTTCAAAGTTTATTACAGCACCAGCAGACAAGCAATTTCTGACTAAGGGAGTTTCTGTGGATGCTATGGTGGTAGCTGCTGCCACTAAGAAGGAACTAGCTGATCCTTCAGTGCCTGTCCATCCCCCTAACAAGGAATCTAGGTCTATGGACAGGTACAGGAAGCGGATGTTTTCGTCAGCGACCTTTTCAATGCGTTCGCTGAACTACCTCTGTCATTTCACTCGTCTTCAAAGAGACTTGATCAAGGAAGTGAGTGAGATGTTACAGGATCCAACAGCTGCGGGTTTTCAGGACAAGATGAACGCTCAGCTGGCTACCCTCAATTCGATAGCTAACTCCTCCATGCGCCTTCTTTCATATGCGGCTGATGGAGCGAGCAGAGCCGCAGGTACAGGTGTGGCCTTACGCCGGCATGCCTGGATGCGGCTATGCAATTTTGTGGACCCCTTTAAGACATCTTTCACTAATTCCCCATTTGATGGATCGTCCCTTTTTGGTCCTCAAGTGAAAGAAACCCTGACAAGGTGCGTGACTGATGGCAAAACTCTTTCTGCTGTCGGAGTCCGTTTTTCTACTCCTTCTAGGCCTTACCCCAAGGGCCAGAAAAGTGGAAAGATGTGGTTCCGCAAGCAATCTCAAGGGGCTTTGCCTGACGCACAGAGTCGATTCCCCTCTAGAGGCAGAGGGGGGAACAATAATGGTAGACGCCGCCCTAGAGGCAGGGGTCCAGAACCAGGGCAATCGAGAAACCTTTTCCGATAAGCCCTTTCAGCATCCCTGAGGTGTTGCCCGACTGTCCACCTTCGGAGGCAGTCGGGGGAAGACTATCACTGTACCCAGAAGCCTGGCGATCTCTAACTCAAGACAAGTGGGTACAGTCCATCATTTCCGAAGGCTATTCCATTCTGTTCTTTCGCATTCCAAATCAATCAAAAAAGTCCCTTCCAGATGTTCCACCCGCTCAAAGGGAACAAGCAGCGTTAGAAATATCAAAGTTGCTTGCAAAAAGAGCCATTCAGCCAGTTCCAGCAGACCAGCAAGGATCCGGAATCTACTCCAAATTCTTTTTGGTTCCAAAGAAAACAGGGGACTGGAGGCCCATCTTGGATCTCAGCATCTTGAACAAGTCTGTCAAGAAAACAAGATTTCGGATGGTCACGTTGCAATCCATTCTACCCCTATTGAGGAAGGAAGACTGGATGTGCGCTATAGACCTCCAGGATGCGTACTATCATATAAAAATGAACAGACGCTCCAGGAGATTCCTCCGCTTCAGGCTGAGAACCAGTCACTTTCAATTCAGGGCCCTGCCCTTTGGACTCACCACAGCCCTCCGGCTGTTTACCAAATGCATGGCAGTGGTTGCCTCTCACCTGAGACGTCAAGGATTCCAGGTGTTTCCATACTTAGATGACTGGCTCCTTACAGCTCCCACCAAGCATCTTCTGCTACTTGCCAGAGACTACACTTTTCGCATATTTCGAAAGCTAGGTATCTCAATAAATTGCGAAAAGTCTGTTTTGTCACCTTGTCGTGCTATTACCTTCATAGGCGCAAATCTAGACACAGTCAGCATGTCAGCGAGACTCACAGACCAAAGGATAGCAGACATACACAAACTAGTCTCTCTTCTTTTCCACAGCAACAGAATCAAAGTCAGACTGGTCCTGAAAGTACAGGGGATAATGGCAGCTGCTATCCCTCTACTTCTATTAGCCAGATTTCACATGAGAATCTTACAATGTATGCTCTTCACACAATGGTCATACCAACAACTTCCGATGTCCCACACCATTGTGATAACGCAAGCATGCAGGAATCATCTTCTTTGGTGGATTTCTTCCCCACAGCTCTTCTTAGGAAGACCCTTTGTCCCTCCCCCTCCGGTTGCTACTCTGACGACGGACGCCTCCCTGATCGGGTGGGGGGGCATTATCAGGGAAAGACAGTCCAGGGCATATGGCAACCTTACGAACGCCACTTGCATATAAATGTTCTAGAGATGAGAGCAGTGCTTTTAGCGTTGCAAGCCCTTCAAGACTCTCTTCCGATGGGAACGATAGCAATACAGATGGACAACATGTCTGTAGTGTGGTATATCAACAAACAAGGCGGAACCAGATCCTACCCCCTATGTCGAGAGGCACTCAGACTGTGGCAATGGGTGATTTCTTCTCAGCGGTTTCTGATTGCAACGCACATCCCTGGGAAGTCCAATGTCATTGCGGACAAATTGAGCAGAGCTATTCTCATGTCTCACGAGTGGTCTCTGAAAAATTCAGTATTGAAAAAAATTTTTTCTGAAGTGGGGCCAGCCTTGCTGCGACCTTTTTGCTACTCCCCAAAACAGCAACTGCAGAGATTATTTCACCCTCTTTCCTCTACCAGGCCATCCCAGCAGAGACGCTCTAGTCCAAGTTTGGCCCCGGGGACTTCTGTATGCATTTCCTCTCTTCCCACTAATTTCTCAAGTGATACAGAAAGCCATCGCTCAGAAAGCTTCCTTGATCCTCATTGCCCGTTACTGGCCTCGACAGGTTTGGTTCCCTTTTCTACACCATTTTCTGTTGGAGCAACCCTGGCATCTGGACCTAGTTCCAGATCTTTTGACCCATCAGTCGGGTCAGTTACATCGCTCCCTTCCCTCCCTGAACCTCACTGCTTGGTTCCTCCAATTCCAACCCTAGCCAGGCTTCCTCTAATATCTCACTCAGTTCGAGATATTTTAATAGCTTCCCATAAATCCTCCACTGGAAGATTTATCTTAGTAAGTGGAAACGTTTCTCTTATTGGGCACAAGGAAGGGACATAGATCCTTTCACTGCTCCCATTCAATCGGTCCTTGATTTTTTAGCCGAACTATTCCACTCAGGTTCGTCTCCTTCTACTCTTAAGGTTCAATTGGCAGCTATATCTAACTTTCATGTGGGCATCTTGGATTCTGCCATCATGTCTCACAAGCTTTGCAAAGCCTTCTTGAAGGGAGTTTTTCTTCTCAAGCCTCCTATAAGAAATCCTCCTCCTTCTTGGGACCTTAACTTAGTTCTCACATCTTTGATTCTTCCCCTTTTTGAACCTGCAGCTTCCTGTTCAATGAAATTGCTATCCTGGAAAACACTCTTTTTGGTAGCCATTACTTCGACTAGAAGGGTCTCGGAGCTTCATGCACTCTGCAGTCGATCACCATATCTTTTGTTTCATAAGGATAGGGTATCCTTATGGACCAACCCATCCTTTTTATCCAAAGTAGCCTCTGCGACAAACCTAAATCAAAACATTGACCTTCCTGTGTTTTTTCCTAACTATTCTAACAGGTCTGAACAAAAATTACATTGGCTAGATGTTCATCGACAATTAAGGTATTATTTGGATAGGACCAAACAGACCAGAAAAGCTGACCAATTGTTTGTTTCTTATGCAGAAGGCAGAAAGGGCCTTCCAGTTTCGAAAGTATCACTCTCCAGATGGCTTACATCCTTGATTTCCTTTGTGTATGAGATTAGGCATCAAAAGTTACCTAACAAACCTAAGGCTCATTCAACTAGAGCATTGGCTACGTCTATAGCTTTCCAAGACAGGCTGCCTATTGATACGATTTGTGCAGCAGCTACATGGGCTACTCCTCACACTTTCATTTCTCATTATAAGTTGGACTTAGCTTCTAGACACAGAGCTAACTTTGGTTCCACTGTACTTAAGAGTCCGATAGGCCACCCGGGACAAGGTGCTAGGGACGCGGTCCCATCCAGCAAGAATGAAGGCGAGATGGACAACTTAACATATAGACGTTATGTTCTTACCATAACGTTCCATGTTAGTTGTCTTCTTCTCGCGTCCCACCCTCCTTCCCCCTAGCCTGGACAGACCTAGAGGAGTTTTATTGTGACCTTTTCTTCCTACCACCTCTATTGTATATATGTATATACTGTACTATGTATATATTCCTTCATCAGGTTTTAGGTCACCTTCCTTCTGTCATTTTATAGAGGTGGGTTTCCCCTTTCCAGTGTTTCTGGATTTCTTCTTGGCTGGGCCTAGCTTACAAACGAGATCTGAGGTATTACTGCCTAGCATTGTGGGATATAAGGGGAGCCTCGAGCCGGTGGAACCAACTCTTGAGCTTTTAGAGTGGCCGAGTCGGAGCCGAGGATCGGCTCCGAACCCATCCAGCAAGAAAGAAGGCGAGAAGAAGACAACTAACATGGAACGATATGGTAAGAACATAACTTCTATTTACGGTACTCACAGTACTGTTTATTTATTGTGGGATCAAGGAAATACTGCCTTTCTGCACTGCTGCATTAGCAGGCTATAACAGACATGGAACAACTCAGACTTCAAGGGGACTCCTGATAATTATTACAATACTGATGATCTGAATGTGAAACTTCCATGAATGCCCATTCATAGTTTATTTAAATATAACTAGAAGGAGTGTGTCCTTTATTAGAGTAATACAAGTTAGTTAACAGTCTTTCTTCATTCTTCGTTCCAGGTTTTTTAATGAAGTTGTTTTTTATCTTCATTATTTGTACAGCCAATTAAACTTTTAAATTCAAGGTCCAATTCAAATAACTTTTTGTAATGTCATACATGTGAATATGCATCTGAATGTCCTTTGCAGTTCTTTTTTTTTTTCTAAGTCTGCAGTGACTTGTCACTTAATACTAATGCATTGCCATAATTTATGTGTAGTTTGCTTTATTCTGTCTATAAAGTAACTCATACCAGGTGACTGCCCATGCTGTTTTTGACCTGCCTTTATGTTGGATGTTATTTACAGTTTGTATGTACTGTAAGCACTTTCTTTTATTATTGCATTGTTACAATCTGTAGTTCTATAATCCATTTAATTATTGAATACTAAAAGAAAGTGAAGAACAACACATTACTATCCAAGCTGATTGACCTTGTCACCAAATATTCACCCATGCACATGCATTTTAACTCGCTTGTTAGGAGAGTGAGACGTAAACACATCTCTTCAATTATAAGCCATGAGTACTGATCTAGCTGAGGGACGTCTCTGATCTCAAATCCAGTAGTAGAGAATGAAAGCTGTACTGCCCATCACCTACATATCAACAGATTATTCTTCAGACATTTTACATAACCACATGAATCAGATACATATAAACCAAACAATAAAATCCTTGTTTGGCAGAACAGTTTTGATTCATCATTACGATAAACAATACAGTTACAGCAACAAAAAAATCAACTTAAAATAGTAATTCACCTCATACAGCATCATATCTGCAGTCATTTTTAGAAAGCTGTCTTTAAAAAAAATTGAGGTAAAATCATAAGTTAATGACAAAACTTTGGTATGAAGGCTTCAGTGCAGTTTTAAGGTTCTTGAGAGTTGTGAAGTACCTTGCATATTAATGTAAACAGATCTACAAGGCCGGTACTACAGGAGCAGTAAAGTATTCATCTCAGGTATTTATCAATCCCAGGGAATCTCTAGCTATCCACATTGATGGACTGAATTTGGTCATAAGGGTCGTGTGTACCCAGGAAGACATCTAGTATTTCAGAACCAGGCCGTAAGTTCAGCAAATGAATAAACCTGAAGGGACACTGGTGTTTGTATTTTTCCATCATCATCTTCTTCATATGATCTTATGTCAGTCAGGGCCAGTGTTAGCATTTTAGGAGCTCCCAGCAAATGTCAAGTTAGGGACCCCTAGACACTTCCAATCTTAGTATCAACCTGTCATTGCCATCTCTCCTAGGGTCTATATTATCATATTGCATGCTCAAAAGAGCAAATGACAGATAATTGACCCCATATAAGCGAAAGCTTACAACGTTGAAACTTCAGAACAGTAAAACATTCCTTAATTTGGGGGGCTTTGCCCCAACACCCCTTGATGTGGGGGATGTGCCCCTCCCACACACCCCCACTTAAATATACCAACTCCAAGATCGCACTATAGTGCCGAAAAGTCAAAGCAGCAAAAGCGGCCAAACTAATTTTTTTCCAGGGAAAGAATTTGCTGAAATGCCGCTTCGCTATTTTGCCTTTTCACTCTTTACTGTTCGACAAAGATGCATTCGACAACTTGCATCCATAATAGGGAACCTCTCTCCTAAGCAACCTTTTAGTTTATGTTGTAAATTTTTAGGGGTAGTATGCACAGACTGACCTTAAGCTACAATGCTAATATTACAACAGGCCTATGTACCACACTATGTTGGCCCATCTCACAAAGGGACATTTATAGTTACTGGCATTTAGTTGCAATAGTGATACGTTACAACAACTCTATGTACAAGGCAGAACTTAGGTGAAATGGTGCCCCCATCGCTCCCTACTGTTTCAGCAAACCAACACACACATATCCTCCAGTGCTCCCCTTACTTTACCCAAATCTTGAGCTCCCCATACCACGCACATTATTTTTTTCTTCCTTTCTGACATTTTGCCTTACTCATCATCGTTTTCAATACTCATCATCATTTTCAATACTCATCATCGTTTTCAAGAACCCATAACTTTCTTTATTAACTGAAGTGCATTTTATTTTTTTTTTTCTTTTCACACAATCTTTTCATCTAGTAATGGCTTGAACAGAAATTATGATTAAGGAAAGTAATAAAGTGATGCTGTTGTTAAACTGTTGTTTTTCTTGCATTCTTTCAACACAACTTTCCTGACCAAGACAACACAGTAATAACCATTTAGGAAATAACACAATTAAGTTAGTGCTCCTGGAAGCCATAGGAGTTGTAGTTGTTCTGGAATACATTTTAGAGCATTTACCAATGTTTTAATCCAACAGTGGCCTAAACAAAAATCATGAGTAAGAAACAAATGTCATTCTAATTTTTTCCCATCAATGAATACATAAGTTGTGCCCATTGCCTAATGTTCATTGCTGACAAAATAACAGCTCACAATAAACTAATAAAATGGTTGTAAGGATACATAGGTCCTATCTGGGAATACTACCTTCCTCCCTAACCCCCCTCCCCCCAATAAAAGACAGTCAATGCATATGCATCCCTCTGGTTTTAGACTGCGATGAAAGCAGAGGTTCAAACTGCAACAGTCATGTATTTCAACTGACTGCTGACATATACATATACATAGCATGCCACTTCACCCTTCACTTGTAACCCCAAAGGCAGTCACCTGTATACGTGCCTGATGTGATTTAGATAGTTCACTGCACTTACACAAGCTACACTGCAGTGGTGGTGCTGCGGTAGCGTTGTTGCCTCACAGTTAGACGTTGCCCATTCAATCCTCAGTTAGAGTATCTTCTGTGTGGCGACTTGCGTGAACGGGCATTCCTTCGTTGAAGGTTGTGTGTTAGGACCGGCAAGCCAGCACTTAAAACTCTACTGCCAATCATTAGCGAACCAGAGTTCTGCTGTGGCGACCCCTAACCGGGAAAAAAGCCGAAAGACACAAAACTGCACTTACACAAGCTATAGTAACTTTCTCTGTACACATCTGAGGTCTGTGGGAAAAGTAGAAATAAAACAATTTCCACGCTGTCCCCAGTCCAAACACAAGTTATAATGACCTCCTGTGCACACCTCTAAGGTTTGACTGTGATGAAAATTAAAATAACCACACAATCCCCATCTCCCCACCCACATAACCAACAGCAACTTTCTGTACATTAAACACACATGCGCATGCATGCACACATTTGAGCAGGGGTGATTTTAGAATGGGTGCAGTCGAGAGCAGAAGTCATTATCAGCTTCATCCTACTAGGGTTATATTACAGCTCTATTCAGGTCAAATAGCTTAATCAGAAAATTAATAAATTTTTTCTCCTCATTTTTCCACAGCCAGCAACAGCTCTATCTCTATGGGACCCACACACACACAGTCAGAGATGATTAAAGGGGGTCTCCTGTATCCTTTTATAGTCTGGGGAGAGGCAGCCACCACATTTCTGGAACATCTAAGATTCTGAATGTTCTGTGATACATTTTTTGATTTACTTTTGAAATATAGTGACTCATTAGCTGCAGTTTTTGCTGATACCCAGAAGAACAATGTATGTGTCCCAGCATTATTAGGTGTGTGCACAGATAAAAATCTGATTTTTTTACACAAAAACACATAAGCCATAGCAATATTAGTTTTGTACTTATTTCAGCAAATAGCAATACTTTCTGCAACACTGGAACTCCCACACCAGATCAATGATTGCTGTTTAGCAGTTGTCAAAACAGCAGCAGGGGTAAATCACTTTTATTTACCTCACTGAAGAGTAATGTGTACCTGTCAATGTCCCTGATTTCACAGACCTTCCCTGATTTTGTCTCACAATTTAGCTCTGTCCTTCATAAAAATATTTCATTTGCTGTTAAATCTTTCAGGATTACAGAAGGTCAATAAATCCAGACATCAGAGTTTTATACCTGTTATTGTCCAGAAAAATGCATGTTGATGCAAAAGGCATTATTCTATTAATTTTTAAGTGAATTAGATTAATATTTAAAATGTGTTCCTGATTCTGTGCATTTATTCTGCCATTATTTTTGGTTTTCTGCAAAGAAGTTGAGAGTTATAGTATCCGGCATTCTGCCAGAATTTATAAAACTCTCTGAAAGAGAAAACCATCCCTAGATATTGGCAGCATCTCTCTTCTTAAAATCCAAGGTAGGCACTGATATCAGTCACTCTGTGCTACTAGTCTCTCTCTCTCTAGTGCTTGGCTTGCTCATGTTAATTATCAGCTTTATCTTAACAGGTCATATCACAGCCCTGTTCAGGTTAAAAAGTATAATTAGGAAAGCAATACATTTTTTCTCCTCTCTTTACTCCAACCAGCAGCAGCTTTTGTGGGACTCTACACAGTCAAGGATGATTAAGGGGCCTCCTGCAGTCATGGATATTGCATGTACCTAAATTTATTTTATTTTATTTAAATAAATATTTATATAAATCTGGCTATATTGTTAATTTTAATGGAGAGAATACCTACCAGCAGGCTTTAGCCAAGCAAGGGGCACAATATCAGTGGTAAAATATTTAATGGGATTAAATCGCACTACAGTGGGGAACAGGAGGTATACCTTTCAACGAAATGAGTTTTCAGTGAAGTGAGCTTTCAGTGAATTGTGCTCAGGCAACTGATTTTCAGTGACATAAGCTTTCAACGAAATGAGTTTCAGTGAAGTGTGTTTTCAGTGAAATGAAGTATATCCATATATATATATATATATATATATATATATATATATATATAGATTCCCTGCCTTTTATCAAATTTATATTTGTTTGACAAACACAGGAATGTGATGTAATTGCGACAGTATGGAATGGTGGATATGTCGATGGTATGGAATGTCGATAGAGGTAAATGGAGTTGGAGGATGACTGTGTGTGTGTGTGTGTGTGTGTGTGTGTGTGTGTGTGTGTGTGTGTGTGTGTGTGTGTGTGTGTGTGTGTGGCCGAATGGTGGATATGTCGATGGTATGGAATGTCGAAACAGTTAAGTGGGATTGGAGGATGACTCTGTGTGTGTGTGTGTGTGTGTGTGTGTGTGTGTGTGTGTGTGTGTGTGTGTGTGTGTGTGTGTGTGTGTGTGTGTGTGAGTTAAAGTTATGGTCAAGAATGAGTTAAGGATGGGTGTTGTGTTTGTGTGCAAGTTTGTATATTTTAGGGTAAGGGCTAGGTTAGGGGATAGATGTAGTGTTGATTGTGTGTGTTTGTGAATGTTTGTGTGTCTGTCTTGTGTAGTGGCAGTGTTATGAGAAAGTTTTAATGACATTAAGGTGTAGGGCTAGGGTTGAGGGAAGGGACAGTGTTAAGGTTAGAATTAGCACCCATTACTAAGGTTGGTGCAGGGGAGCTAATTCAAGTGGTAAAGCTGTACATTATTAATTCATGCAGTATGAAAATTCTGCCTAATTATTCTTTGTTAAACAGCATGTGTTCTGCTGTTTTACGTAGTTCTCTTGTGGAAGTCCAGAAATGTTAATGTGTAGCATGCGTGAATTATTTAACTACATTGTGTTAAAGGGATATTAAGTCCTGTGGATAATTTCAGCTGATCTGGTGTAATTCCAAAAACCAGGCAAATAACCTTGAATAGCTCCAGAAAAAACTCTCACTCTCCAAAATGACTTTTTAAGCGCTTTCATCCACTTTTATTTACGTGAACTTCCTCAGAAACAATGAATGTAAAAAAACTGTTGTTTAAATACAATTACCACAGGAAATGATGTCATTTGATAGTAAATGAATCTCATTCAGAAAATTTAAATACACATGTTATATAACTTATTATCTATTGAATAAATATCCTTATATCAACAAAAAGTTACCAAAATACTTTTTGTATATATTTATGTGTCTCTATATGTCTTTTTTAAAAAAATTAATTAATTAATGTTATATACATATAAATAACTTACTTAAAATATTTATATGAATTTTTATGACAACTATCTATATATTAAAAAACATTTTAAATTTATAACCTCATTTAGCCCTGGTGTTTGGTCAGCTCCAAACACCAACTGCCAAAAGGATTCCCTACATTCCAAGATGTTGTTCAGATCTCCCGAAAATATTTCTTTCCTAACCTTGTCCAGAATAAAGAATTCACACTTCTTAAAGTCTTTACATGTGATTGCATGCCTGGCCAATGCATTATTTTTAGCTTTCTTTTTCATGGCCAGAATGTGTTCGTATACTCTACGCTTAAAAACTCTCTTGGTTTTCCCAATATAATAATTCTTACATGTGACACAGGTTGCCAAGTAAACCACTAACTCGCTGTTACAATTATAATATTCCTTGGCCCAAAATGTGTGGTTTAAATGCTCCACTGTTACAAAAGAAGAATTACTCATGTACCTACATTGTTTACAGTTGGTACAACTGAAAGTACCCTTCTTGTTGGTGCAACTCCTTTCTAAATTTCTGTTGTCACTTTTACCTGATTCCAACAGCTGTTTTAAATCTGTTACTTTTTTATATGTAAATTTGAGTTTGTGTCCTAAAATAGAAACTAAATCCCTGTTACCCATGATGACTTTCCAATTGTTCTCTATGATCAATTTGATGTTCCACATCTCATTTACTATTGGCAGTGGAAAGGCTGTCAAAAAATCATTGGCCTGTTTGTCTTTAGTAATGCCATCTGTACATATTACAGGTTCACCTACTAACATTTCTTCTGAATACAAGATGGGTTTAACCACTCCCTTTCTAAGAGGTACCACTTCACGTTCTATTTTGTCTATGAACTTCTTTGCATAACCCCTATTCATAAAAAGACTTCTTAAAAGGGACAATTCTCTCTGAAATGTACTTTCTTCAGATGTCAGTCTACTAAGTCTAATTATCTGACCCTTAATAACACCTCTTTTCATATGTACCGGGTGCAAGCTGTCTTTATGTAAATAGCTATTAGCAAAATGTGGTTTTCTATAAATTTTGCTACTGAAAGTTTTTGACTCATTGTCTATACTGAGGGTCAGATCCAAAAAGGTGATATTTTTACCAAAATCACCTACTTTGAAGAACAAAAAATTAGTAGTCTGATTCAAATATTGTACCAGTTCCATAAATTCCTTCTGTTCTCCCTTCCATAAAAATAACAAATCATCTATGTAGCTACGGTACATGGAGACTTTATTGAATAGTGTATGCGTCTTCAGAAATTTGGTTTCCCAATTTGCCATTACAATATTTGCAAAGGAAGGAGCTACTCTTGACCCCATGGCTACTCCCAAATCTTGTTTATATATATTGTCGTTGAATTTGAAAAAGCTATTATCCAAAACTAGCTCCATAAGAGTACAAAGTGAATTCACTTTAGTTCCCGAAAAATCGGTGTATTTGTTTAGATATTCTCTCATAAAATCAATACCCATTTCCTGGTCAATACTTGTGTATAGATTTTTCACATCTAAACTACCAAAGAATAAATCTTCGTCACCAATGTTAATGTCCCTTAATGTTTCTAAAAGGTTCCATGAATCTTTAATGAAAAATTCAGACCTCTGGACTATAGGGTTCAATATATTGTCCAGCCAAATGGAAATGTTTTCCATTTTGGATTGTTTTGCGGAAATGATAGGTCTGAAAGGTGGTCTGACATCATTATTCTGTATTTTTGGAAAACCAAGAGAGTTTTTAAGCGTAGAGTATACGAACACATTCTGGCCATGAAAAAGAAAGATAAAAATAATGCACTGGCCAGGCATGCAATCACATGTAAAGACTTTAAGAAGTTTGAATTCTTTATTCTGGACAAGGTTAGGAAAGAAATATTTTCGGGAGATCTGAACAACATCTTGGAATGTAGGGAATCCTTTTGGCAGTTGGTGTTTGGAGCTGACCAAACACCAGGGCTAAATGAGGTTATAAATTTAAAATGTTTTTTAATATATAGATAGTTGTCATAAAAATTCATATAAATATTTTAAGTAAGTTATTTATATATATATATGTATATAACATTAATTAATTAATTTTTTTAAAAAAGACATATAGAGACACATAAATATATACAAAAAGTATTTTGGTAACTTTTCGTTGATATAAGGATATTTATTCAATAGATAATAAGTTATATAACATGTGTATTTAAATTTTCTGAATGAGATTCATTTACTATCAAATGACATCATTTCCTGTGGTAATTGTATTTAAACATGTTTTTTTACATTCATTGTTTCTGAGGAAGTTCACGTAAATAAAAGTGGATGAAAGCGCTTAAAAAGTCATTTTGGAGAGTGAGAGTTTTTTCTGGAGCTATTCAAGGTTATTTGCCTGGTTTTTGGAGTTTTAACATTTTTATTGGAACGTTACTTTGGTTTGTCTTGTTCGATCTGGTGTAATTATTACAGTTAAAGCAGTCACTGGACCGCCATATTGTAGAAATTACCCTAATCGTCTTTAGTCCAAGCCAGTGTGTTATCTTTTAAATCCATAAAGAATGGCAGTAGGGCACGCTTTTTTACTAACTGTGCTCTATTGAATAATACGAATTTAACCCTTGGCAAATTAAAACAGCAGTTATAGCAATGATGGGATCCAGATCCTGGGTTTTCTCAAGGCATTAAATCACAAAAGCAAGTTTGCAATCTCAGCCTCATTACGCACAGCCTCTACTGATCCAAACCTTACATGTCCATAAGTCCATTAGTGGCAGAAATACACACTGTAGAGACATGCTGCATTGCAAGTAAAACAGAACATGCAATAGTGATAGATATGTAGGAACTGTCTTTCCCAACTTGTGAAGTTAAGTAAATCTCTTACTTTATTCATGAACAACCTGGATGCATGGCCTGGTTTGATTTTTCCTGGTGGATATTTTGATATTAATGGACATCATTTAAAAATGAATGGGAAGTTTAATTGTAATACTGTGGGGGTGGTTTATGGGACACTATGTCAATGTTATTATGCCTTTTACATAGATAAGACAGAATGTAAATTGAAAAAAACATCTATATGAACATACCTATGAAATTAAAGGCAAAAAAATGACTAATGCTCTTTTCAGGTATATATCAGAATATCCTGAACATCATTTTAAATTTATTGTGATTGAACAAGTGAACAAGAAACCTCTGGGTGGTCCTTGGCAGCTATGACTTGAGAAAAGTGAACTATACTGCATCTTGCATCTAAAAGCAGTAGGATGGCCTGGATTAAATGAATTGGCATCCATTGGATGCATTTTAAAGTTAAAGGCACAATGTAGATAAGTAAAGTGTTAAATTTGTGTATTTAATATTTCCTTTGTATGAATTTACAAGTTTTGTTCAGGCTTTGTTTATTTTTTCTTTAAATGTTAATTGGAATGTTGTCATGTGACTGTTTTTTTTTTTTTTTTTTTAGATTTAATGGTGTTTTATGATTATCTTGCTATCTGAAGAAGTCTTATCATTGTCTGACACGGAAGCGCTAAACATAGTCCTTGCATCCGGGTTGCCTTTTTGTGGTTTGTGATACTTTTGCACCTACCTTGTCTCAGTCCAAGCATTTAAAAAAAGTGTTATTCACTCTGCTGCTACATCATTTAGCACTCTAAAGCATACTGTTAGTTGGTAGGATGGAAGCCATAAAATAAGGTCCATAACTTCTATCAGTCCAGGCCCCCATTGATGAATACTAGTTCCCTACCAAAAAGCAAAGGCCTAGCATTAAATAAAATATAGATAATGATGCAGAAGTAGAGATCCCAACCAAATAGCAAAGGTGCAAGTTTTAGCCTATTCCAGTGGAGAAGAGGGATAAAGCCATGGCTAGAGCCTAGGTGACTGGCTTTGACTGGTGGCTCAAGCTCCTCTTGGCACAGTGGGGAGGAGGTGATGGGTGTGATGCTCCTGTCTTGTGGGAGAGGGAGAGTGGATGGTGTTTCCAATCCAGCTCACATCACTACTCTGACAACAGGGCCTTGGTCAGGCCAGTCATGATAGTGAGCCAGTGCAGTGAAGGTATGGGTTTGGGCACCAAAGCCAGCCAGTAATGGTACCCAGTGCTGGAGCATGTGAGGGATCACTCATGCAGACAAAGGGGCATAGGTGGTTCTGTCAGTGACATGAGCTCTTGCATCACCATCAGAGGGTAGGGTTAGGGTATTAAATATAAAAATCCCTCATTACTGAGAAGCTAACAAGAGCACAAAACATGGTCTTGGCTGCCTGGATGATGGTATCCATCAGAGAGAGTAATGTCTGATGAAGGGGAGGCCTGGTGATCTGCAGGCACAGGGATACAAATGATATGGAAAACATGTAAGTATGAATCACAAGCTATGTCCTGAAGAAAGGATGGCCACTGTGCATGGGTTATTTCACCCAAGATCAGCAGCTACTCACACTAACTGGCACAGTATAACCCATACCAGGGCACTTTGTTGAGTCATCATCATATCAAAGAAAGAGAAGAATGTATGTGTGCAAGGTGAAAGAGCAAAGAGCCCAGAAGGATCATAGCATATTTTTTTAATCCACTGAAAGTAAACATTGCTTTAACATATTACTGAAACTAGAAACATAACACGGAGCTTGAACTATTAACTAAGCAAAATTAAGCATTACAACTCAAGCAGAAATATAAATATGAACTATAAAACAGACTAACATTATTTAATGGCATTATATTATGAATTACAAAGCCAAAATAGCTAGAAATCTTAAATCAAAGCCAGATGTATGTTGATTCAGAAAAATAGTTTAATCATAATCAGTGAGAAAATCGACTGTCTGTAAAAATAGCTTATTCCAGAACAAAACGAAACTGTGACAAACCCAACAACTGAAGAAACAGTATGGGCAGATAAAAAAAAATCACATATGTCAGTATCAGTCAAATAAAGATATTACCAAGATGTGCATGATCCTATTCTTTTAACAGAAAGAAAGGTTGCAGTTTTAATGTTTCATATAAGTTTCACCATGCACTCTTCTTAGATGGACGAACTTGCCTTAAAAACTCCCAATAGCTTGCATACTCATGGCGACTTATTTATAAAAATGGCTGATAGTAATTGGAATAATGCTTAAGCTAGTAACAGTACAAACACAGTTCATAGGTATTCTCCAAATGAAGATCAGGTCACCAGCACTCCAGTGCTATATAAAACAGTCGTCAATATTCACAACACGCAATAGTCTGAGAAACAGCTCCACTCACATCGAAAGAGATCACCAAAGGTCCAGCATTTCTGGGCTACACTAGAACTCATTTACAATGTCCAGCAGCTGCGCAACATATTGCAGTATATGCCGATAGTCTAGGTGGGTAACTGTCTTACTTAAGGAAAGCAACATTGCGTAGTCCAGATCAACTGAATTTCAAGTCAGAAAAAAAGCAGATCAAGCAGAACAAAAAGACCATGTTAAAACTTGGAAATAGATAAAAGGAAACTAAATAAAGCTTGTGCACAGCAGCAGCATTTGTCATACCTTAAGAACAAAGCCAAAGTTAAGCCAATGCTCAGCTTATAAGCAGAAGCAGATGACAGCTGACAGTACACTTGTAATACATTCAAAAATGTATGACCCATCAGTACTGCCTTAGAGTCAGCCAAAATAAACCATTAACACCTGCTGTAGTTTAAGTGTTAAAACTGTTAATACTTTAAAATTATGGTAACTAAAAACAAGCTGTTCACAAAGAGCTGCCAATCAATGCTATATTTGAAATATATATGTACAAATGCTTTGGGTAGGATAAAGGGTAATTCTACTATTTTGTTTAAGAAATGTTTCTAAACTGTTAATAAAATGTGCTTTGGTATGTATACTGCCACAGTTGGGGGGGTTGAATAACTTTTTGATTGTTTTTGGTGAGATTGTATAGTGATTAGTATAGTGGATAGTAGAAAAACTTTAAACATGACCATAAATTAGGCATATGTGGAACAGTTGTAGATGGTGATTGGTTGAATTAGTTCCCACCAGAATTTGTTGCATGTAAGCAAAGTCCTGGATGTTACTTGCTGATATTGACAACATAAGACAGAATAAATGAGCCACTCCCCAGAGTTCTTAATGAGAGACGCTCCCCAGAGTTCTTAATGAGGGCCGCTCCCCAGAGTTCTTAATGAGATGGCAGTATAGCTTGATAATCAGTTTGTAGAATTATATAGGTTCTTCCTAAAAACGTAAGTACCATCACAGGCCTAGGATATGATAATGACTGCATGAGTCGGGCAACTATGGACTTCTCTGAATAACTGCCATCTCAGATAAAGCTGTAGATAAATTCTGCATGGCAGATGGTGTACTTCCTTTATTTTAAGGGTCTTAAAGATGAGAACAGCATGGCTTCAGGCAACACTTCTCTTGGCAGTGTGTTTTGATCCAGATCTATGACTGGATTAGCACACAGACCACACAAAGGGAATTTAGTTAATCTAGTTAGTATATCTGCATTTAAACAAAGGTTTTGATGCCACATGGAAGATGGAGGAATAAAATGCCTGTGAATGGGATTCAGAATATAAGACAAAAGTGGCTAACTAGCTAGATTTACAGAATATTTTATTGGGTAGCTGTCTGTCTGTATGGGGAAAGTCATTGCTGAGGTATCGCAGGTTTCAGTGTTGGGTCTGATCATGTATATCTTGTGTACATTAGATATCATACTAGAACCAGAGAATGAAATAACTTTTTTGTCATTGATTCTAAGATTTAAGTGGTGGTTATGGATGATGGAAGCAAGACTGTGTATGTCCTTCAGATGCTTTTGGAATAAGAACATAAGTGGTATCTGAGGATTAAATAAAAATGTGGAAAGGCACAAAAAAAACAATAATCCAAAATGTATGCACAAAACCAGAAGCAGAGAACTCTGATAGTATAATTAAATAAATTTATTGAACAAATGAACTCCTAAAAACGGACAAACAAAGCAAGTAACATAAACGCCTTAATAATCACAGTATGCGTTTTCGGCTTATTACATAGACTTCATCAGATGACCAGTGCATACATTATTATCAGTTTATATTAATCATTTGATTACACAACCAATACCTTATTCTATTTCACTTTTAAAACAACCAGTAGCAATGCCACCTAATTAATATTGTATTTACCATTTCTTATCAAAATTAAAATTAAAAACACAGTTATTTCTTAAAAACAATCAATAACATAAGTGGTATCTGAGGATTAATACAAAACAACAGTTCAAATTATGAAAAACAGATGAAAAGAAGCATAAATAAATAGACAAGCTAGATGGAGACAGAGGAAAAACAGCACCAAATATGCGTAGTGCTGTGAAGGGACAGTAGCTAAAACTTACATAATTATGAACCACATGATTAGAGAGTGGATATTGGAGTCCATGCAGTCATGTCCCATCATTGCACACAGCTGTAGTAAGGTCATATTTAGGATACTATAGCTAGTTTGGATAACTCTCTTGAGAACTGGAAATACAACTGCCAGAAAGTGTATAAAGTAGACCTTCCAAAAAGGTGAGATGGAGTGGAGGGACTGAGTCAAGAAGTCAGACTCTTGAGTGTTTGACGTATGTCCAGGAAAAGAGAGGAGGAAAGGGAATGTGACATGATCATAACACATTGTCAGGAAATGTGAATGCATGCAGAGGGCAGTTTGGGAGTATGGAATCGTAAACGAGTATGTGGGATGAGTAAGATTAATCACTTATTTAAGAGAGTATCATTTCATGGAGAGTGTGGTAAGGTTATGGAATGCATTGTCAGGGAGAATTATGGAATGTGGGTCAATTCTTGAATGGTGCAGATTGAAGAGGTAAATAGAGAGACAGAGAGCTATACAGGAGTTATCTGCAATAATCAGACAGACTAAACAGACATGAATCTGCTTCTGTCAGTTTCTCTATGTTCATGGGTTTTGCTCAGTCACCTTCAATCAGTTTCTCTGTATGTTTATGGATTTGTTTCTGACGCCAGCTCTGTATGCTCATGGGCCTGCTTCATTCATCATTTGTCTGCATTTCTGTATGCTCATGCATCTGTTTCTGTCAGCATCATTGTATGTTCATATGAAATGTGAGCCTTAGGAAGGTAAACTAAGGCATCTCCTTTTCAGCTCCTGTTCTGGTCTACAACTAAATGTGAAAATATTGTAGTGGTATCTAATGTTAAACACTAGTGAGTTTCACTTTAATCTGAAAAGTTCATGACAATGTTTCACACTCCCCAGTTAACTCTGAAAAAGTACCACTTAATATGCAATTTATTCTTAAAGCTAGGGCATTTACTGCTTATATTGCATGGTCATGTATTGCTTAAATGAAATCTCTACTTGGATGGTCCACACAATGAAAATCATTGGTTTCATTTTCTTCAACTAATGATTTCTACGTTGTTTTGAAGTTCTGAAATTCTATAACATGGATTTCTGAATTCAACATTTTAAACAATTGCAGTAGTTATTCTTTTAAAACATGTTTTTCAAAACAGTTGCATCTAACTCACCGTGTTATAATAAACCTTTTAGTTATTTCTCAAATATCAGCTAAGTCACGTAAAAACTAGATCTTGACTGACCAGTAAGTTGAGTAAATTAAACAAGGACCCTTTGCATTGTAGCCCTACCCACTGGTCACTTTCTTCAAAATGTCATGTATGAGTAAATATTTAATCTATATAATGTAGTCTGTCTTTCTACAGAACTCGCACAACCTTGCTTCACCCATCCACAGCTGGTCAGCTAAAAAACCATGTTACTCCCCCAGATAACCCCCACAGACACACACACACACACACACACACACACACACACACACACACACACACACACACACACACACACACACACACACACATACACACACACACTTATCCCCTTACACTGTTATTTAAATAGTCACTACTATATAACAGTGATATCTCTTAGTATTCCGACCTGTCCAGACTACGCTTTAGCCATGTTCCCACCAGTTTCAAATTTAAACATAAGAAGCATCTGCAGAAAAGTTTCTGAACTACAAACATACCTCTCCCAGAACTATAAACATATCCACCTCACTAGAAACTAGATATCCTGGTACTCTCCAAAACTGGGGCAAGGCCAAATACAACATTTTTCTCTTTCACATGATTATTTTTAGATTTCAATATTGATATAAAAACTTCTAACAATATTCTCCTTTTATGAAGGAAAATGAAACATTTATCGAAGACTTGTGATATTTTTTCAGAGGAGTCATAATTTCCTAGCAGATAGAAATCCAGAAATGTGTAAACATTGCTGCATCTGTCACTAAGAACACCTCTAAATCTCCATTTCCTTTTATTTATCTCCGTAGACTCCCTGCGTATATGCATTAGAAATCAGTCCAGCTAAACATATTTAGGCGTCTTCTGTATCCCTCTGATGCCCCTAAGCATACTACTGAGCATACCCTGTCCAGGATCGTAAGAACTATCCATAATGAGCTGTTAGTCCATAGTGATTTCAGCCTACGCTAGCACCAAGCTTATTATGTACCCACAGATACAACTGTTCAGACTCATTAAACTGATTAAATGTTAAACTAAACTAGTTACAGTTTCTGGTAAACAGTGCATCATATATTAGATCCCTCTGCTTGTTACCTACGGGTATACTAGCTGATTCTGTAAGTGACCATGTCCTAGTTTTCACTTGTAGAAAAACAATAGTACATGTCTCCTTCATGAAAATGCCAAAATATGTGTAACTTCAATTTCATCATGTTTCCTGAAACTGGTTATATGGTACCCCTTCTGGTCAGTTTGTCATAACATTTTGTAACTCCACCTTCTGTAATATTCTAAACTCCATGTCTCGTTTTAGCATGGGGAAAATATGTCTGATTTGTCACCACTGGATTATCCTCGGCATTAAAATTATGGTGACTGAATTGGACACTGCATGAAAAGACTATAAAAGGAAATCGCCATGAAAACAGTTTAGTTATAATCAGATTTACAATAGACTTAAGTCACTTTTTAACAGAGGTAAAAAAAATATACTATTACATTGTCCAGCAGGAACACCATTCATATCCCCCAAACAATTCTTGTAAATGTAAGTCCTTTATTTTTCCTGGAAAAAAGGTGTACCCTAAAACCACTATCCATCTGCCAGTTCACTAGCCGATAGTGCAGAATTCCTCCTCCACTTCCCAAGTCAAACCCCAATCCCTGTAGAAAATACTAGTAGCATTCATTAGTTCAGTCCACCATCTATTGAATGCAACCTAAGCCTCTCACAAATGTCCACTTCAACCATCCACAAAAAAATGACTTTGAACAATTCCCTTAACTATTATATGAAAAAGAATTCAGCTACAGTGAAGTATCTGGTCTCCACATTAGTGTATAGATCAATAAAAAAGCCACCTACCTGGGTTTTGGAAGTCATCTGTTATGGCTTCAAAGCAAAAAAGAGGATATTCTACCAAGTTATGCCATGTTAGGACCAGTTCAATTATTTTACCAATCTCCAAGCTCTTAAAATTACATCTGTCATCAGCAATTGGAGCACCTTAACAATTGATTTACTGCCAACATCACAACATGGATTCAAGCCAAACAACTACAACTTCAGCTGCAGCAAAATAAAAATCATTACAATGGAACCCTTTTCTTGACCTGTGAAATCCTTTGATAATGGTCATTTAGTATATTATCTCTTGCCTGACAATATTATACCTGGATGCTCCCACCATCACTTGGTTCTCTAGCTATCTGACTCTACAAACCCAAGCAGTTAGGTTGTCATACTATATCTTCCTATCCCAAACAACTACCCCTGGAGTCCGTCATGGTTTACTTTTCAGATCCCTGTTTGCAATGTCTTCAGTTTGTATGCCCCATGCATGCTATCTTACTCCCATCATTCAGTCCGCAGATAATACCACACTTTGTGCATGTTTTAGCCCATCCCACAAATCAAACTTGCTATAAATCTCAACCTTCTATTGGCAAACTGTGGAGCACTATTTGCCACAATGTGGAACAAATGATCAAAGTGTGGAACATTTCTGCTTAACAACAACTTCAACTTGGAAGCGCACATAGTTACTAAATGTTTCTTCGTATTTAGGATGTTCTTTTGCTGAGTTAATATAATTCAGCATTACTATGGTAATTTGTTAACAAAATCTTAATAAAATTATGGCAGACCCTTTCAATGTGGAATATCATGGAATATGGAGTTTTTTAAAGCTCAAAGTTAGGAATGCTTTTCATAATGAGGTACAAATGAAGGTATGAACTTGCCCTCTAAAATTCCATGAGCTCTGTACAAAGCTGAATAGAAGAATCCACAGTTAAACAGAACTGCAGACAAGTTGTTATACTTTTATTTCCTGCCATAACCTCCCACCAGACTCAGCAGAAATCATATATAATGGGTGATAACCAAACATCAGGATTATGACTTTCATCTTTCATATTAAGAATAACGTGACGCAGAACTAAACAATGATCATCACATCAAAAAAAAAAAATCCTCCAGCAGTGTAACTGCAAGCCTTGCTTTATTATCATCTCATCCAGCACTTTCTGAATCTGCAAGCTTAACTTGCTACCGCTTTTCTTCTTTCCAGTCTCTTTTGCTGTTCCTTGCTATTCACAAATCTATGTTCATAATTGACAGAGAAACTCAAACAAGCGTATCACCAGGTCTCTGTTTTTCTTTCCAGTCATCCACCAAGAACCCAGCATTGTGTATTTTCTAGATCTAATAACCGTCTAGAACTTGAAAATAAACAAACCGTCTTTATGCTGGAAATAGCTTACTGTTTTACGGCACCTTGAACAGGGTGCTCTTCACCCTGATGTGAAGTGGTACATTCACATTTGCTCTCTTTGTTCTTTCTGCAAATTCTTAACTTTACCAGTAACCACCAGAGAAAATGATGCAAGGTCTCAGACATCTCAGTAGCCATCTCTAAATATGAGAACACGTCATGCCTACCTCTTAGAAATGTCCCAACCCCAGCAAATTCAGGCCTTCTCTATGCATTTCAGGTTTCCTAATATATATATATATATATATATATATATTTATATATATAAAACTATATATATATATATATATATATATATATATATATATACATATACAAATATAAAACTATATATATATATATATATATATATATATATATATATATGGCTCTACTTCAGAAGACTGAGAAAAACAAAAAACTGAATCCCAAAAGACTGAAAATTCAAAATACTAAATTATGGAATTTGCCCCTTTTCCACTGTTATGTGATTTTGGAGTTAGTATATATAGTTAGCAGTGGGTGCTTGCCCCCTGCATTAAAAATGTGTTCAGTATTTTCAGTCTTTTGGTTTGTCAGTCTTCTGAAGTAGACCCATATATACACACATACATGGAGAGAGAGACATTAACAAAACGCTATGATGCAAAGGGAAATATTGACTGTATTAGACTTAGACAGCCTCAGCGTGCTTAGCTTAGGAATCAGCCATTTCAGTCATATGTGCAATTACTATCTATGTAATCATATGACTTATACAAGTTCTTGTACTATGTTGTCTCTTTGGAGACTTTTTTTTTTCCTGCAGGGCTCTAATGAATATCGGCCCTTCTCTGTCCTTTTTAATAAACAAGATCATAAATAATTAAATTTCAAAGATTTCATAATTTCAAATTGTACTCAATGTGATTTTTATCAGCTACATATAAAGAGATACAGAGGGAAACGTCTTGTTTTGTACAACTCATGTGGAGTCTGCCAGTATTTCTTCCTGGTTTGTCTGATTGCTTGCTAACCATTAGATGATCCCTTTTTGATTTGTTGCTGCTACTGCCTGTCTTCCAGCTGTCTGCTCCTTTGCTGTGCTTTTCCTCTCCGGTGTTATTAAGTTGCAGTAAGTTTAACGATGCACAGCATTAGACTCTCCTTTAATCTAGCTAGTACTGCTTTATTCCTTTTTACATCTTGTAATGTACCCACCATAGATGCTTGTGTCAGGAAAAAATAAAAAGTTCTGTCTTTTGTGTAATCCAATAACTTTAACACAAAACAGATCGAACTCCGTTGGCAACCAAAAACAATTAAAAAAACAAAAGCCACTGTAGTGGAAACCTACTAGCCATCAGTAAACTTCATTGAGTATATAAAATATTAGGTATTAGGCTATTTTAAATTAGCTGTGAGGGAGCTTTATTGGCAGTTTAGACTTAATGCCATTGCTCCACTGAGGTTAAATTATAACATTAACCTTATGCCCATCCTCAGACAAAGACCTTTAACATTACATTTTATTTTTTAATTTACTATTATTTTATATTTTATATCTTAATACCTAATATTTTATATGGAAGTCATTTGCTTTACTGGTATTTTAATATGGTTGGGTAGGTTGATTAGGCCACATCTTCTGGATTACATCTTATCATATTTTATACTTTTAAAATTACACATTTTATTTATTAAATACTTTTCTGTTAATAGGAGTGTGGTTATTTTGTACTGTATATTTAAAAAAAATAAGAAGGGTTTAGCTTAATATATTTGTATTCACTACTAAGTGTGCTTTTATCTTAATTAGTTAATGTATTAATTAAGGGTCATGTGATGGAGTTTTTTTATAAATATTTGAGTTTGAGTATATTGATGTACTCTGAAGAAGTCCTAGTTTGAAAAGGACAAAAGTACTTAATAAAACTTTTTTTCTTCCACTGCCGGTGCCCGTTGTTTTGGCAGGTCGACGACTATGGTGGTTGTTTTTTTTAATTTTTTTTTGTAATTCAATAGCTGCTTTCATTTAAGATGAAATGTGAAAGGATCTCCCCATGATAGGGATGATAATCTATTAGAGGACCACCACCCATTTAAATTCCACTATCGTATCAGATGGCATCCCTCTTGTTACTACAATTGTTTCCTTTTTCAACAGCCTCCTCTGATTTATTTATGTATATTAGTACTTCCACTCTAAATGTGAATTTCTCTGAGTAAATATTTAGTATAAAGTCAATTCAAGTTACACTTGTAAATAGAGCAACAGAGTTCTACTATATTTCACATCGTGTTCTGTGTTCTACATCACTGAAAACTTATTAACTCAATTTCTAAATCCCACAAGAATGCATTGAAAGTAAATATGTGAGGAGGAATAGGTTAGAAGTAGAAAACATTATATATGGATGTGGCACTGAGGTGGATGCAAGCATTGTAATCCAGATTCATAAAGGTTACTAAATTTTGTACACACTTTCTGAATTCAAGAACAGCCCTACCACAATGTTTGTGCTGTCTGTTCACTTAGAAAGGCTACACTAAGTGTACATTGTGCACTTTGTGGTAACGGAAATGCAACAGGCAGGCATGTGTCCAAAAATATTTAATAACACTCACGGCATGACAAAATGACAGACTAGATAAGTGCTTTCATCTACTTAATATTAAACTTCCTCAGATAATGATAGTCATATGATCAACTTTAAACTCTCTGCAAATCACATGATGTACCACATATTTGAAATTTAAAGTAACAACACCTATTATCAATATAATCAATACAACACCATTACGTTAGATACATAAAGAAAGACACTTGAAATTACTCTTGAAGTATGATTAAAATTAAAATAAAAAACAAGTAATCTCCGTGGTATCCCCGAAGTCTCAAAACAACCCACTAAAGTGTAGTGGGTCCAAAAACAAAACAGTGTAAGAAATCAATTTCTATTTTCATAACCTATTGTTAACAAAGATCGCTTTCGTCCTTCTAGACTTCTTCAGGTCTGTGTACAAGAACCCTAAAAACCTATATAATTGTATAATTAGTTAGTATTGTTATTACACATCATTTTGAATAAAGTGGAAAAAAGAACCAGAAAAAATAAAAATAAGAAAAAATGTATGCATGATGATGGATCAATAGAAATTGATTTTTACATGCAAAATGTATATGTATATATTTATATATATATTTTGATTGCCAAATGAACTAAGGTTGATATATTTCCAGCCATGTGGTATATTGTCTTGGATAAAATCACAGACTTAATAACCTACTTAATAATTTGGTTAAATAAGAGGTACCACATCATTATAAATTTTATTTAAAGTACATAAGGGTTATATATTATTATGACAGCTACTAAGTAGGGCAGGACCAGCTCGAATGTAACACTGATAGGGGAAGGGATGTGAATTTAACATGTGTACCAATAACACTTTGTTTTACAACACAATAAACCACTCCCATGCCTGATAAAAAGTATACATATTTAGAAAGCTTGTGAGGAAATTATTACTTTATTTTTGTTTTACTTGGCTCGCTTGTCTGTGTACTTAATAAAGGATTTTCGACTGGAAACAGACTGCCCTGCCTTGCTTGGATTACTTTTGAATACTTAGTAATGCTGTACAATTATATATTTTCTATTATTACTTTTTGATTTGTTTTGCTTTGACTTAAGATGAGTTTACATTCCCTACTTCTACAACTGTTGTCTGATCTGATTAATATACAGTGATTAACTAGAAATATATGGACTGAAAATCTTCCACACAGTGAAGTTTCTTACACTGTTTTATTAAAATTAAAATACAAACATCCCCAAAACTATTCTTTGAATATAAAGGTAAAAAAATAATAAAGAAGAATAAAATCATTATTCCAATCATTTTTCATAAGTCCTCAATTTTAAATGGCTATTAATACTAATTACTTCATTCAGGCCAGGTAAAATGGAGGCACTGAGAAAAATCTGCCACCATAACTCCCTCTGTTCCAGGATGATTGACCATGGGGTGCCTCTAGGATGGTGTTCCACTTGTTCCAATAAGGTAAACCCAAAATTATGATTACAATAGTTTACCAGATGTTTATACGGTGCATTAGTGGGTTTTTGTATCTTTATTTCATAAATGCTAGGTTTTAATTTGCATTCCATCTTGCCCGCATAAAATGCAGGGCATTGTTTAGAAAGAGCAATATAAACAATGCCCTGTGCATGGCAATTGCAGTGCCCCTTAAGTCTGATAGCCCTATTATTAATCGTGATGTTTTCCCCTGTCGAGATCATATGGCACTGTGTGCATGCACCACACTTTGCCATTTTACCTGTGGTGCCACCATTACTATTAGACATGGTATCAAAGTAGTTTTTGAATGATCTACCACATTTATCATTTATTTTGGGGTGAACTCCCAGTTTTTCATAGACATCCTTATTATTTGTAACTAGTTCCCAATTGTTTGATATTTTAGAGGCTATCTGGTCACTATCCACATTATACATAGTGATAAAAGGATGTCATAAATTTATTGTAGCATCAACCTGGGTAGGGGACTGATTGAATTCAAGGAGATTCAATGGAGCAGTCACTGATGCTCCATCAGCCATTGAAGCAATGGGGCCTGACAGTGGATGTGCAGGAAAACTGGGATTTCCTATTGTTTATGACCTCATCCATGACAGATGAAACCATAGCTATAGGGTATCCTCTGTTAAGGAACATGTTCTTCACGTTATGGTGTTCCTCAATAAAGTACTCCCAACTGGAAACAATCCTTGCTGCCTTTACCATCTGCCCTTTGATGATGGCTTGCTTCTGGTGGTAGAGATGGTTACTGCTATAATGTAACAGACCAGTAGAATAGGTTGGCTTCCTATAGATCAAGAACAGCCATGTCAAAATGTTTGTGCTGTCTATTCACTCAGAAAGGCTACACTAAGTGTACATTGCACACTTTGTGGTAACCTTACTGAATCTGGCCTTTTAAGTCATGTTTGTCTATTTGCTTTTTATTGTAAATGTTTCACAGTTTAAATACAAGCTGATGCCAAATTTTCCATTTACCATTTGGTAATCTGTTTGACTTCCCAGTCTGCTGATATCTGAGTTCCCGCTGAAAATGATATGTGCTTCTTTTTTGCTTTCCATTAAGATAAACTTGCTAACTGGCATTCTGTCTCTATTATGTTGCTTTTTTTCCCTTCACACGCGATCAGTTGTGGACTTTAAGATGGGGTAAATCCTGTTTGTTTCTTGCTCCACGGATTGACTTGGTTATCCTGCAGCAGCTGCAAATTATTCCTGACAGAGCTGAGTTGGTCAGCTGGCGTTTTGGTGGCAGTGTATGGCATCCTGGCATTTATCGAGAATGGTCTCTTTTTCACATACAACTGTAGAGTTTTCTTGCTGAGTAGGCTTCTGCTGTGCTGTACATTACTTCATCCTGCCTAGTCACGCTGTGTTCAGATGTGGTCTGATCAGTCTATTTATTCACTTCGTTGGGCAATCATGGATCAGCTTAGAACAATCTGGTGCTCCTTTGCAAGTGTTGCACAGAAAGCATACTGCTCTAAAAACAGCTTAGTGGAATTACTCTTACTGTCTTGTACTTGAACTGTTATAGATTTTATGTAGATATTTCTGGAAATCATTACTCTGGCAGCTTTCAGTTTACTCTTCCATCCCTTTGTGGGTTCCTACTGCCTAAGAGATTGACTAACATTTTTTAACTGTGAGTTTATTCCGAGTTATTGTCCTGTTGGACTATATTGCTTTATCATCTTAGTTAACCATGTCTTCTCTATCTTGTACACTTTTTGTAGAAGAATCTGGTAACCAAGGAGTTGTGTTAAGAAAACCTAAAAGAAGGACCATGGCAATGAGAATCAATGGATAAGTAGATATTTTATATATAATAATAATGTGATAAAATATTCTTTGCTTATCCACTGGTTTTCATCATCCTCCTTGGATGTTTTTGAGACTTTCATTGTTCAGCTTCTTGGCTGTCAGTGTGTCTCTAGATACTTCTTTCCTTCGTTGACAGGTAAATGGGATCTATTAACCTGCAATGCCTGCCAAGATGCTAGCTCTGTCAGGAAGAAGTCTGTTGTTATATTTGGTTTACTTTATGGTAGTAATCAAACATTCATAACCAAAACATTGCTTGATGTGAGCTCTGAACCCTGCCTTGTTGCTATTGTGCTCCCTGAGCTTTTGGTTTTATAGTATTATAACCTTGGCAGATCTGGCAGTGGGGTACCATCTCTCATTTAACCACAACTGAACAGAAGGAGGTTTTAGCCAGGCCTGCAATCTCTTCTGAATACGTTATAGGAGCAGTAGTAAACCTCTGATGCCTCCTAGTCTGTCATCTGGCAGACCTTGCTAAGATGTTCATTCAGGAGTTTATTGACATTCCTGTCTCCTCTGTGTTTTCATTGCTCAAATGGTTATTTCTGGGCAACTTTAAAATCTAAGTAGAAAAGGGGTCACTTATTCTTGTAAACAAATTCCTTTGTATTATGACGAGATTCTCCTTTGCAGAAAAAATTGAATGGCAGCACTCTTCTGGTTCGGGGGTTACGAGCAGCAGCTCATCTTGGTCACAAAATTTCAATTTGTCTTGCTACCTAGAAGCACTTTTCAGTTGAGAAATGTGAACTTTTTGTGTAGTATTTCACAACTAAGCTTTTCTCCATCAGGTCCATTGTTGGCTATGCTGTAGTTATTAGGGCTGCTAAAACTCCAGCTAAGACGTCCCTCTCTTGTTCTTGATATGAATTTAATATTCCTGATATTGCTGTAATCTCCAGAATGTGATTATGTGATTGCCTTTCTGTGGATTGAGCCCTTGTCCCATGAAGCTTTTCACATCTTCCGTGGAGTTACTGGGACCAGCTGCTCACCAGATCACTAAGCTGTCTCATAGGAGCTGAGTTTTTTTTTTCATCTTTATTAAAGGAGGCTTTGGCTACTCCAGTTCTGAAGAATGCTGACCATCTAGATAATTGTAGACCAGTTTGAAACCTTCCATTTGTGGTAAAGCTTTTCAGACAGTTGTTTATACACAACTGAAGTCTAATCCTAGTGCTAATCAACTCTATGTCCCCATTCCAGTTTTGCTTTTGGTCAAGACATAGCACAAAAACTCCCCTTGTTGGGCTGCTGAATGATCATTTTTTTAGCTACAGATCATGTGCTACTCCATCCTGATTCTCTTAGATTTGATAATGTGGACCATGATACTCTGTATGAGTCATTGCTATGGTGTTTCGTGACTTCAGAAATAGATTGGGAATTATCTGCTTCCTACTTTTCTAGTAGTACTGACATGTCTGGCTTATGTTAGTCCCTGCTCTACCTTCCCACTGGCATGTAGGTTACACAGATCTCCAGTTTGGATCAAAATATCCTAAGGAGAAAAACATCATCCAGATGTCTTTCTGTATCACTGTTGCAGTATTCTTTACTAAAGGGATTCCCTTCCTAAGTTAACCCCATGTGTGGCCAGTGTTCCTTAGGATTTTAAGGATGTCATACCTCACACGTATGCTCCCCACTCAGAATGTAGGGCATAAAGGTCATATACAAAAGGACATACCTCAGAACTTCTTTGCTGCTAGTCCAAATGCTGTCTTCGATCATTGGCCTGAACACTCCTTGGTTTGTTCTGGTTACCAAGCCATTTTCAGATTAGTGCTCCATTGGGGTTTTCTGCTTATCCTACTTTCTTTTGGTTTGCAAGTTTGCATGTCATCCAGAAAAGGAAAATTCCAGTGGGGGAGACAGATTTCCCATAAGGATCATCACGAGTAGTGATTTTTTTGTTCGAGTGTGTCTCATGACCATACTATATGCTCAATTTGTCAAGCATTTATCCCCACGACTCTTCATAGTCATCTATCTCCCTTGTGTGTCTACCTGGAGAACCAGCATCTTAAGTTGTTGGCACAGGATGTGATGACACAATCATCCCATCCCGAGGGTCAATCATCTGTCAAGAAGATCAAAAAAGTTAGGTCAGATTCAGCTGCAGTACTACCTCTCCCCCAGCTGTCTCTCTTGAAGCTGGTGAAACCCCAGACCATATCCAGGTGTTCCATCAGATTCCTCTGCCATGATCATGTCAGAGGCCAGCATGGATCCGGCTTCTTGCGCATCCTTGAAAGCTCTGCAGACGTCCATTGCAGATTTAGAGGGGGAACCTTAGATGATAATATCCAAGGGACTGAGGGGCATTCCCCAGATTCTTGTTTGGAAGAAGATTCCCACTACACTGATTGAGTGTTGCAAGGGTCCAAAAATCCTTAGGTCTTTAGGGCTGAAATCCCTCAAAAGAAAACACAAAAAACTAAACACATTTCCCCTGCTTCTAAGGATCCCCATGGATTGTTTAATGCACTTATAATCTTGAAGCCTCCCCAGGTAGTTTCTGTGGCTTCCCCCTCCCTTGTTCTTCTATTCCACTTAAGTAGCCTAGGGAACAGGACTCTTATGATGAGGAATTGGACTCTGAGGAAGAGTCCTTTGCTTACTCCTCTGATTCCTTCTCCACTGGACTATGGTTCTCCCTTCAGAGAACTTTCTTGTGTGCATACTATCTCTCATATGATGGAATTCTTTAAATGGGATTGTACTAAGATTTCTGACATCCAGAAGAGGTATTATGAACTTCTCCAGATGGGGTCCCCAAGACCTCTGCTGTCCCTGTGATCCTACCTGCCCTGTTAGACACTTTTCAGCAGGTTCTCAGGCTCTTAATTTCCTACCTCCAGCCCCTAAAAAGTCTGATAGGTGTTATAAGGTGCCTGATGATGCTTAAGTTTCTCTACAAATGTCCTTCTGCTGACCCTTTTGTTGTATCTGTCTAGTTTGATAAACATTCCAGGCTCTTGACGTCTACTAATTTCTTCCTTCTGACAATGACAGTAGGGTCGTGGAACAGCTGGACAAAAAGGTGTATACTGCTGCTACCCTGGCATTTCATGTTATTAATTATCAGACCCATATGACCAGGTATCCCTTAGATCTTCTTTCTCAGGCCTAACAGGTTATTTCTGATCTTCCTGATTCTGAGGAGAAGGTTTTGGCCCTCTCCTTATTGTGATCCTCTTATCAAGTGTCTCACTATTCTATTAAATGTAATTATGATGCAACTGGTGTTTCTTCTAGAGCTGCTGCCTTTGGTTCTGTGTTGAGACGTTACTCTTGGCTTCACCTTCAGTCTTTGCTTGATGATATTAAGACTGAGTTGATGGCTGCTCCCCTTGATAATAGAAATATCTTTGGTTTGGCAGCAGCTGAGTGTTTTAAGTCCATGTAAGAAAAGGTCAAAGCCATGCAGGAATTGAATTGAATTGTATTTTTGTTTCCCCATTCTTAAATTTCAGAGGAATTATCCCTCTAAGCCTGCCTTTGTGCACAGACAGTCTCACCATCCTCCCAAAGGTAAAATGAGTTCTAGACAAGCTCATCCTGCTAAGTATACTCAGACTCCTCCTACTTAGAAACCTCCTTTTCCAGAAAAGCCAGGTTTCGTCTATTTTCTTACCTCAATCCTAAGTCAGTTTCCTTTCTCTCTTCATCTTTCTCTGCTCTTCCCAATTGGTTAAGAATCACTAAAGATTCTTGGGTTCTGTTCATCATCCCTCGGGGATACTTCATGGTGTGGAAATCCCTTCCTCCTTTTCTGGCCATTCCTCAACCTCCTCAGCAACAGCTACTCTTTTTTCCAGATGTACTTCTTTGTCTCAGTGCACCACCCAAGCAGTTTCTGTCCCTCAAAGGGGAAGGGGTTTTATTCCAGAATGTTTTTGGGTCCCAGGAAAGAAGGCAACTGGGGACCTATTCTGGACCTTTCTCAGCTTAGCACCTTTCTGAAGGTTCCTTCCTTTCAAATACTGTCCATTCATATTCTGTTTCCTCTTCTTCCACCTCAGGCTTTCTTGGTCCCTCTGGATCTCAAGGATACCCACTTTCACATCTCTGTTCATCCTCATTTCAGAAAATATTTGTTTCGCTATTTCTTCCTTGTTTTTTCAGTTCTCTTCTTTGCCATTTGGCCTTTCTACTGCCCAAGGGATTTCACCAAATGCCTTGCACCTGTAATTGCCTTTGCAGGATGATGGGGATACAAATCTATCCTTATGTGGACAAGCTACTAATTCAGGCATCTTCCCCAGAAACCTTGCTTCACTACCTTCACTATGCTATTTGCCTCTTTCAAAGCCTAGGATTTATGATAAAATTCCAGAAATCCTTTCTGACTTGTCCTCAGGATCATGTTTTCTTTTTCATTTGCAGGCTCCAGACCATTCTTCTGATGGCTTCCCTGCCACCACCCAAGGCTGTTACTCTGATTGCCTTTTTTCAGTCCCTTCTTCCTCAGGTATCAATTACAGCCAGAGAATTTCTAAGATCTTTGAGTTTCATAGCTTCCACCATTCCTATACTACCTCTAGCCAGACTCCATATATGGATGCTGCAGTGGTTCCTAAAGTCAGTGTAGCTCCAGCATTGTCATCCTCTAGATTTTCTAGTCCATCTTATTCCATGACTCAAACTAGAGCTTCATTGATGGATTCATCAGCTGTCTCTCAACCTGGGGCTTCCTTTTCATCCTCAAGTTCCCATACAGGTACTCTTTTCAGATACCAAAGACATGGGTTGAAGTGTTTCTTTTGGACTACTCGAGGTTCAGGGTCTTGGCAGAGCACATCAACATCAGCGAGATGAAAGCTCTCCTCCTTACTCTTCTTACTTTTTAGCCTTTCATACTCTTCTTCTCCCAAGGCATCACAAGTTCTTTACAGACAATATAACAATGATGTTACAGTCCTACCTTCTTTGCAGACTAGTTCTTCAAGTTTGGGATCTGGCTGTCCATTATCAGGTGACTTTTCAGGCTGTTTATATTCCTCCAGAACAAAACATTGTGTCAGAATCTCTGAGCAGGTCCATGACACAGGCTCATGAATGGATGCTTCACAGAGATGTGTTTCTGGACATTGTCCACCAGTGGGGTACTCCTCAGATAGATCTTTTTGCCTCCTCGCTGAGCAGACAGCTTCCTGTTTTTTTGTACCAGAGTCCCAAGTCCTTTGGCGTGGAAGGTGAACAACCTTATCTTTTCCTTGGAAGGGGATATTTTTCAGTGCCTTTCCTCCCCTTGCTCTCATACCAAGGGTCCTAGACAAGATAAAGCAAGACACCCACAAAATCTTTTTGGTGACTCCCCTTTGTTCCAAACAGCATTGGTTCCCTCTTTGTCTGCACCTAGCCAAGAGCAATAACCACAAGTTACCTCAAGATTAGACCAACTCACACAAGACGTGGGGGGGGGGTGTCATCCATCCTCACTTATCCACTCTTCAACTGACACTGTGGGTGGTAGGGTTCTGATCCCTTGTAGGCTGAGAATGTGCTTTAGGTTTTGCAAGAGGCCAGGCAACCCACTGCCAGGAAAGCCTATTTGTCCAAATGAAAGTTATTTTCAGTCTGGTGCCTTGCTCATAACCAGGATCCACTTACTGTGGAGATTCCTCTGGTCCGCTTATTTGTGTGAATTGCTGCATACTGGGTTGGTGTATTCTTCAGTTAAAGATCACCTTTCAGCTATTTCTATTTGTCTGCCTTTGTTCTTCCTCTGGCCCCTAGGTTTGAGGTCAGACAATTTCTTAAAGGCATCCTTCGTATTAGACTTCCCAGAAAACCTATTCCTCCTTCCTGGGACCTTAGTTCTGTTCTTGAAAAATTGACTCAGGCTCCTTTTGAGCCTGCAGCTTCAGCTTCCTTGCAGCATTGTACATGGAAGACTGTTCTCCCTTTGGTCCTTAATTCTCCTAAGAGAGTATCTGAGCTTCAGGTCCTTTTTTAGTTTTTCATAGGGACAGGGTATCTCTTCCTACTAATCCTCCTTTTATGACAAAAGTGATTAATGAATTGTCTCTTCGTCAGTCTATTAATTTACCCACATTTTTTCCTTCTCTGCAGTCTACTAGTGAGAAGTTTCTCCACGCCTTGGATTTGCATATGCAGCTAGAGCCATTTGCAAGTTAGGGCAGTGTTTTGTTTCTTTTCATCCAAGATCTTTAGGTTTATCTCTAATGCCATTTCTTTTGAGTCTATATTACATAATTGAAGCTTTAATTAATTGAATACCTAAAGTTCGACACCAAAACAGGAAAAGCTGTAAACATCGAATGGCCACTTCCGCAAATTCTTTCATAGTGAAAGAATTTGCTTGGCCGAAGGAAAAAAAATTTCAAACCCTAATTGTGTGGTGGGCTTGCCCCCCATCACCTCCATGTTGGGGGCTGTGCCCACCACACCTGCCTATCTAAATATACCAACTCCGAGATCGCTCTACAGTGGAGAAAACGGCAGATTCCCGATAAGGCCAAGCAAAATCTTTCCTTACGAAAGAATTTGCGGAAGTGGTCATTCGATATTTACAGCTTTCACTGTTTAGGTGTCGACCTTTAGGCGTTCGATTACCTAAAGTTTTGATTACCTAATATAGACCCTTTCTTTTTATTACCCATTTCATGGGAAATGTCTTTCTGCCTCTGTAGACATTCATTATATTAGAGCTGCCGCTTCTTCTGGTGCTTTTTTTCAAAGAAATGGATGCTAATTCCTTCCCCTGAGGCTGCTAATTGGACCTCTTTCCATACCTTCACACTAAGCATTACAAATTGGGTATTGTTTCCCGAGCAAGAGCTGGCTTTGTCAGAGCTATCCTGCATGGGTTTCCTGAAGGCTCTGCTGGGCATTCCTCCTCCCAAGTTTCCTTGGAGCTTTTGTACTTTAGTTTTAATAGTGAATACTGCAGCAGTGATATGGAAGGACATAGTACAGTTTTGTAAAATCTTACCATAACACTGGATGTCCTTCTCTTCACTGTTGCAGTATTCCCTCCCTCCCTCCTCTCCTTTTTTCTCTTTTCCTTATTTTTGTCTGGGTCATTCTTCTTCTGTCTTTGCACTTTTGTTCCTGTTGGGACTATTCATTTCTGAGGTATGTGCATCCATATATCACCTTTATGCCCTATGCTGTGAGTGGGAAGCATTCCTGTGACTTATGATGTCTTTAAAATCCTAAGGTTTTGGTATATTGGGTGGAAGTTGGGCTAGTAAAGAATACTGCAATAGTGAAGAGAAGGACATCTGCTGTTATGGTAAGATTTTATGCAACTTTACTTTCATTACTGTTTTTAAGTTGTGACTGTTGTTCACTGTGTGTATACGCTGCAACCTGAAGAAGTCAAGGAAAGGAGAGACTTAACTGTCACTCTCCCCCTAATGTCACACTGTACTGCTCATTCCACCAAGACTATTTCTGTCCCAAATAAATTTGCTTAAGATTTAAAATGTGTCGATAATCATTTGAAACTCAATATATGCAAGAAAGTAGCTATGATCATTCACACCACGATCTGAAATTTACCCGCTCCAATTTTTCCCCCCTGAATATCAGCTGTAATGTTGACAAACTGCAATTCATATGAAAAGTGTGGAGTTTGTGTGATGTCCCAATATTGCCAATTGCATTCCACCTGAAACAAGACAAATAAACATGAGAAAGAGAATACTGCCACCTGCAATAACAGGTAAGTAGGCCATAGAAGACTTTCTACCAGTCCTCTTGATTATTTCCGCAGGTATGCCTTCAGAAATGCCCCATCCCAAACAAGTGAGGCCAATATCTGTTGCAAGGTAAACTCTGGGAGAGCAAAGCCTTATGTAAACAGCTGTCAAGGTCCCCTGGGACATACCTTGGTACCATCCACAAAGCACCAAGTAACCACTGAGGACAAAAACATATTTTAACAAAATACACACAGCACGACATTCCAAAAGCAGAAATGGAGGTAAAATTAAATCCAACAAGTTTATGCACACACAAGGATTGAGCGCTTTCGTAACAAACGTTACTTCATCAGAATCAATTCAATAAAAAATGCACCATCCTATTATATCCCACCCTTAGATCACATGATAAACAAGCATACGTTTGCATGAATTTTTTAAAAACCCTACAAAAAATATTGATTGTTAAACAAATAGAATAAATAAAGCAATTTAAATAACTCTACGGGTATGTTAAAATGAACAATACTGCATTTGAAAGTGTATAAATGTTAAAAGACATAGGTTTGCACCCTTCTGTTGTTGTAATGCAACTTTAAACTAAATAAGATTTGACTTTTAAAATACTAATAATTGGCATCCCCTCATTCAAACCTGGGGGGGGGGGGTTGTAGCATTCAGTCTGAACTGCCAGCACAGTTCCCTTTCCTCCAGGATATCATCCCAGGGTCCCCCCAATGTCTTGCAACACTTGCTCCTGTACAAAGAAGCAGAAGGAATGGTCAGAAAACATAATAATATGCTTGGCCAGGGCATTTTTATGATCCAGTTTCCGAATATCTGTTTTTTGCTCGTATATCCGCTCTTTGATTTTTTTCTTAGTTTTACCAAAATAAAAAGACTGGCAACATTGGCAAATATCAGCATATACCACAACAAAACTGTTACAGTTGCAAAACCACCTTGACTTAATATACCTGTGATTAATAATGAGGTGGTCACACTCCAGGATGTCATTGCAATTGTTAAAGTGGCCACATTTATATGTACCAACCCTTTTGTTGCTACGACCATATTCACAATATATGGGGGGTTCTAAAAAATTTTTAATAGTCTTACCTCTCCTGAAAACCACCACTGGACTATTGCCAATTTTCTTCCCCATTTCTTTAAAGAGGGAAAAAAAAATCTGCCAGTGTTTAGCTAAAATACTCCTGATCTGAGTGGCCTCATTACAAACTCAATTATAAATGCCCGGTTTATCTTAGTTGCATTAACACTTCCCCTGTTATTCACTAGGGGTACCGACTTACATTTGGAATGAATTGATGGCACAGTTTCTCCTTTCATTCTTCTTTGAATAGTGTTTTCAAAAATGGAGGCTACCAAACTTACAGGATATTCCCTTTTGAGTAACATATCTTTCAATTTTTTCACATTCTGCCACCATTTGGTTATATGAGGAAACCATTCTGGACACATTGACATATTGGCCTTTTAATGATTCCCATTGTCTGATGTAAGGGGTGGTTACTCTCAAAGTCTATCAGACTATTACTATAGGTGGGTTTTCTGTAGCTAGTACTGGCCCGCCTCCCCCCAATAATTTTTAGAAATGGTGACATCTAAATAATTGGTAGATTCATATTGAACAGAATGGGTGAACCTCAAAGATGTAGAAGAATTAATAAAATCCATAAAGCCTTCTAGCTCATCAAACGGCCTGTCCCAGACAATAAAAATATCATCAAGGAAACATAAATACAGTTTCCAAGGTTTAACATCAAAGTGTCTGAACAAAACTTGTCTTTCCCATTGCAGTAGCATAAGATGCCCCCATAGCTACCCCTTTTCTTTGCCTGTAGTACTGTCCTTTTCATATCTGGATGATATTCCTTTGGCAACTAGCTCTGTTAAGAAGAAAGAGGAAAGGTTTTCTTGTTACTGTTATTACATGATGTTTAAAGGAAAAGGAATTATGAATCCAAGTTTTAAGGTCTTTAGCAACATTCTCATTTTGGAGTTTGGTATTGTCTGTATTGTATACTGGGAAAATGAGTTGTCTACTTAGTGTGATTATGACAATATTGCACTTTCAGCATTTCATTTGAGCCCATTGTTAGTACAGTGGTTATTTATGAGTGCAAATTCTCACTGAAGGATTTGGGCATTAGAGAGGACCTTGACAGTTACTCTCCATTTGGAGTCATCTGCGGACTTAGTAAGTCAGACGTCTTGTATCATGGGATGGAGATCAGAAAAGTAAAATCTGAACAACAGAGGCCTCAGAATTGAGCCCTGCAGGACACCACTCATCACTTTCATAGTCTATGATGAAGCAACTGCTACCATTGGTTTACTATCAAATGACTGAAAACCAAAAGACCGAATTCCAAAAAGACTGAAAACTCAAAATACTGAATACTTTTTTAATGCAAGAGGCAAGCCCCCTGCTCCCCTCATGTGGAGGGCTGTGCCCCCCACCCCCCCTGCTAACTGTATATACTAACTCCAAGATCACACAACAGTGGAGAAGGGGCAAATTCCATCATTCAGTATTTTGAATTTTCAGTCTTTTTTGGGATTTAGTCTTTTGGTTTTAAGTCATTTGATAGTAAACCACTACCACCTTGTGGGTTTTGGGTTTTAGCCAATTTGATATCCCTCTCACCACATAGGATCTATTTGTAAAGCATTAAGCTTGCTAATTATGCTAACATGTGGGATGGTGTCAAATGCCTAGGTTCACTGTGTGGAAAACATGACTGCTATCAACAGCCTGTGTTATCCTTAAGAAGTTAACTAGGATTCGACTTAGGACTAGAGTCTTACCTGCATTTGTGACATGGATGGAGAGTTCTGACATGTCTTTACCTCTTCCTTGGAGTTTTGTGATTCAAGTCATTCACTCCCACATGGGCCACCATCATCTAAGTCATAGCTATTTAGGTGAAAGGATCCCAAGGATCCTTGCTATATCACAGATCTTGACACTTGTAAGACTACTAATCACTCCACTGTCATTATCCATCCTTCTAATCACTGCACTGTTGTTATCCATCCTGCTAATCACTGCACTGTTGTTATCTATCCTACTACTCACTGCACTGTTATCCATCCTACTAATCACTGTACTGTTGTTATCCATCCTACTAATCACTGTACTGTCATTATCCATCCTACTAATCACTGTACTGTCATCCATCCTACTAATCACTGCACTGTTATCCATCCTACTAATCACTGCACTGCCATTATCCATCCTTCTAATGACTGCACTGTCGTTATCCAGCCTACTAATCACTGCACTGTCATTATCCATGCTACTAATCACTGCAGTGTCATTATCCATCCTTCTAATCACTGCACTGTCATTATCCATCCTTCTAATCATTGCACTGTCACTATCCATCCTACTAATCACTGCACTATCTATCCTACTAATCACTGCACTGCTATCCATCCTTCTAATCACTGCACTGTTATCCATCCTTCTAATCACTGCACTGTCGTTATCCATCCATTTAATCACTGCACTGTCATTATCCATCCTACTAATCACTGCACTGTTATCCATCCTACTAATCACTGCACTATTGTTATCCAGCCCAGTGAGAGGACAATATGTGTGTCTGACTACAGAATCTTTATCATGCAAACATTTTTTTATTTGTAGAGTGGTCTGGCATACTGGATTTGAGATAATTTAAGTCTTGGTGACTCTGGCAGTGTTCCCAATGGTGATGTGGCATTGGATTTTTGATGAGACATAGTCTTTGTGAGTCAGAGAAGCCTTGGGAATTATTGTTTTACAGTTTCAGAGTAAGACATTTTAGTATGGGTTTTGTAGAATGTAACAGTTTTGTGAGTAGTTCACGGTCTGTATTTTTCTGTGATGGTGAAGTCTCCATGTTTGTCACATATTTGATATTTGCATCTCGCACAAACAGAATTTGTTGTGTTGAGTAACAGTTCCTGTGAGCATAAGGTGAGTTACTGCACTGCTTAGGGATACCAACTGCTGTGAGGCTGCCATCAGAAGGAAAACAAGAAGAAAGACCTTCCATCTTTGTCCAGAGATTTTCAGAATTAATTAGGATTACATTCAGTTATATTTGTAGTCAGTAATATAGTTAGAGGGCTATACTGTGGAGAAATGCAGCTATGCAGATTTTCTTGTGAAGGGTTAACACTGATTTATATGAATTGAATGAGAAAAACTGGGTTTTGCTGATAGTGGCACATTGTCTGTTATTATCATGAACTTGTGCGGCAAAGTAAACAAAATATTTTGGGTTAATTTGCAACTGCGACAATGGACATCCCAGAATTACCAAGCTATGTTGGGCATATATGGGCTGAATGGGCAGCACAGAGCAAGTACGGGCTACTTTGGCTAATAAAGAGCAGCTTTCAGCTGCTAGAGACATCTTGGAGGATACATGGTACAGACTGCAGCTCGTTGTACAACTGCTATTAACTTGCCATACTTCTACATATCATTATTTACTCAGAGCATCTCTTAGCTAGACTGGCTAAAACCACAGCAATTTTACAGCTTTCACAGTAAACTCAGCAGAAAATCGTAAAAGCATTCAGCCAGGATTGTGCAACAGTATAAGTAAGTTTACCATAACAGTACGTGTTCTAATAGATCACTGCATTAGTAGCCTGAGCTATTTGTGTCTTACCCCTGCTTACTGAACAGCTTTTCAAAAATTAAGTGCACTTTCCATGCACTCTGACAAAAGCTTGGGCAGTGCACCATGTAAAGATATTTATAGCATCAATATCTTCAGAGCTTTCTTGCCCCTAGAAGGGCAGCAATAGCCCTGAAAAAAAGGTGCTAGGAAACCTAATACAATAGTAACTACATACACAATGATATAAACATCCACACCCTGGTGATGCAAAAAAAAACACCAAAAGAAGGGTGTTTAAATGGGGGGAGTTGCTGCTACTGCAACAGTGACCTATTAGTTGAGCTACTATTATGATATCTTTACTTACATACCTGTACTATTTCCAACATTTTCCAACATTAGATAAGTGTTGTAGTAGCCTACGCTATTTGCATAAATTACCATAGCTTAGGGAAAAAGAGAAGAGGAAGTCAATTAGGAATCCAGGAGTCCTGGTGAATGATCCTAGCAAAGTCTTTTCTGGACCTGGAAAAGGAATCCAGTTTGCAATGTTTTGCAAAAGTATGTAAATGGACCAAGTTGTTGCCCTTAGACTACTTCCCGAGTCTACCCTTTTCAGGAAACCACCAAAGAAACCAAAGCTTATTGTGGTGAGAATAACTGAAATAACATGGTCAATCATCGAGAAATTGTCCAGCCTGACACTGGTTGCCTTTCCTCTCACCTTCATAGATGACAGAGAGCTGATTAGCTTTCCAGAAGGATTGAGTTTTGTGTAGGTAGTATCTGAGCTACATGTGGACATTCAGAGTGCAAAGAATTTTTTTCTCCTTTGTTTTGAGGTTCAGGAAAAAAGATAAGGGGATCAATAGACTGTCTCAAGGTAGACTTCAAACCACTGTAAGCATAAAAGTAAGAAAAGTTTTCAAAGAAGTGCTGTCTTTGTTGAAAATGAGGTAGGGTTGGCTCACCATAAGCGTTTCTAACTTGGACACGGTTTTAGTAGAAGTCGGAACAATGAGTAAAACAGTTGTCCACGTTAAAAACCTAAAATATGCCAGATGAGCTAGCTGAAGTGGAAAAGAGTTAGTGTTTAAAGTACAAAGTTAGAATATGAAGGAGGGGCAACATATCTTCAAGGTGGAGAGATATGTAAACCCTTCTTGAAAAACTGTTTGACTTGAGGACAGGTGGGGGGGTGGTCAATGGCAGACAAGTAGAAATGGCTGACAAATGAACCTTGACAGAGGAGTAAAAAAGGCCAGAGCATAGTAACTAAAACAAGTAATCAAAAAACAGAGGCAGCCAGGCCTTAAAAGTGTTCTGGGTCCTGGAATGAAAGCAACTAGAAAATATGTTCTACTTGGACAAATATGATTTCCTAGTATCAGGCTTCAGGCTCCTTCATGTCCTGCTGCACATCCTTATATGAAGGTGTCTAAAAGGTAGCAACATTCTATCATCCGGGTAGTCAGCAGACAGTTTTAGTTTGGGGTGTGCTGTTTAAGTAAATCCAGCCTATGGGAAACCTCTGCCCATGGATAGTTTTAGAAGAAGGGAGAATCATTGTCTCCTGGGTAAAAAGTGAGTCACCTCAACAGTCTTTAGGAAGGCCTTCTAGATCTTCTGAATAACCCTTGATAACAGTGGAAAAGGATGCCAGAGTATTCCTGCACATGAGAATCAGAAGGCACCTGTCTTCAAGGCCTGTAATCCAAAATAAAGGAACCATCAAAATATTAAGGAAACCAAAAAATAATCATGAGTGTGTCCAAATATATTACATTAATAAAATGTGGTAACAATCACAAACCTCTTGAAATAATGGTATCACAAATCCTGTGCATGTTCTAATGCAACATAATTTCTTTCATTTCCTCAATATCCAGAGAAGTATAAACCAACACACTGAACCGCAATACAAACGAGAAGGAATGCTTCCTGCTTACCGCAAATCCAATATGAAGGAGCCATTAAAACATTAAGGAAACCAAAAATAATCACAGGAATATCCAAATATATAAATAATTTTATAGCAATTACCAAAAGGATGCAAGACAATGCTTATCAAAATTCATTTATATCAAATATACTTCTCAAATCACTTAAAGAATTGCATGACCAAATGTTTTCCTTGGCTTTTTTAAAGGAACTCACAAATTATGTTATATCATCTCTTTCCAAATATTCTAAATAGTCTACCCTATTTACCCCTCTCACATTAAGAGGAGCAAAACCAAGTGCAAAAAAATATACATTTTGCATTCTTTTTAATGTTTACACAATGCATTACAATTATCATGCTGGTTTATGGCATAGTTATGCTAATGTTTTGTGTCCCTGAACCTTTTACTCATTTTTTCCATGTAGAAGGTATCAGGGGTCAGACAGGTGGCAATATATACCACTTGTGCAGATTTACCTGTGAAGTATGGTAATGCACTACATGAATTATGTGTTTCTAAGTAATCCTGGAGCAGAATTTCTTTAGTTGTCTGTTCTGAGAGAAGACAAAAAGATTTACTTGATGTTTCCCACTGCTGGAAAAATTCTTGCAAGACCCCAGAATGTAGCTTCCAATTTTGAGAGTCTGGCCTTGTCCTGCTTTGCTTGTCTGCTCACCCCAGAATGTAGCTTCCAATTTTGAGGATCTGTCCTTGTCCTGCTTTGCTTGTCTGCTCCAAAGATTTGCTCTAACAGACTATATGAAGCCTGAAGTGTCAGTTTGCTCTGAGTTGCTAATCCCCCCAGCCTAACATCATAAGTCTGTAAAGGGACTAAGGTCTGGTATCCCCCATTTGAGTATGTACCACATTATTGTCTTAGTGTCTGTAAAAACTTGTCAAGACCCTGGTGGCCCAAGATGATTTAGGGCTTTCAATGAGTTTATAACTGCCATCATCTCTTTGACATTAATGTGAATTTGTCTATTGCATTTGTTCCATAGACCTTGCACTCTCATACCTTTTGAAACCACTTCCTACTTCAAATCTTAAGGAACTGTTGTGTCAGGCTGACAAGGTAGAAAGGAGAATAAAGAACTGGATTGTGGGAGAACTGGTCTATCCATCATAGAACCTCCCTCCTTACAAACCTTAAAATAAGGATCAGAAAAGATAAATGGTATAGATGTTGAGCCAAACTGACCTGCAGTACCACTGGATTTTTTTCATGTGATGTTTGGGCCAAGGGAATCCTAAGAATCATAGATTCCATGTATCCTAGAATCCTGGTAAATTCCATGGCAGATACCTAGTTCTGATTGGAAAAAACTCATGAAGAACTTTTGGAGCATCTCTGCTTTGGAGAAAGAAATACTTTTTCCAAGGACAGAATCTAACAGATAACCCATTTCCAATAACCCAACAATTTCTGAGAATAGCTGATACACAAGATTTCTGTAAGTTCACGTAAAAACCTAGACTGAGTACAAGATTCGAAAAACTTGCTCAGGAATCATGACAACTGGAGAGAGTCTCCAAATATATGACAATCATCCAAGTATGAAAAATTTGTGGAGGCCTTGAAATCTGCAAAAAGCAATTACTGGAGGCAGACACATTGCAGGTACTGATAATGTGAGCCAGATACAGAAAATCTTTAAAAAAATCATCTGAAATGCTTGCTAATAGGAATGTGATGGTAAGCATCTTTTAAAATAGCTTTGCCATGAAAGCAGATAAGGGAACAAGTAGTAATAAAATCTGAAGGGATAATATTTTGAACTTTGAGATCTTGACAAAAAGATTAAGAAATGAAAGGCTCAGCACAGGTCTCCAAGTCCGTCCTTTCTTTCTTTCTTTGGCAGCAGAAAAATCTGTCAGACAGGCACTGGTTCTGTGAATCTCTGCAATAGCATTGTTGCCAAAACTGGGAGAAATAGGGAAATTGATTTATTGGGCTAGGAGGAATCCCATGGAAGGGGCAGAAGGACTCCCATTGTTAAGTGTACCCCTGTTGAATGACTTTGAGAACCCATTTGTCTGAAATGATCTGGTGCTACATGGGAAAATCTAGACTCTCAGAGAGAGAGAGGGAGCTGTGATGGCTTAGTGGTTAACTACTGTGACTATAGTGTACAGGGTCCTGGGTTCAAGACCTACAAAGGCTGTTTATACCTCACTAAAAGAATCACAGGCCTAAAGTAGATGCCCTCTGCTGACCGCCTAAAAAACTCCACCTATACTCTTTCACATATCGTCTACTCAGAGGCGATCTCTGCTTAACATACAAGGCCATGTCAAACCCAGAGCTGTTGGACATGCTACACTTAAAGAAATCCCAATCCCTCACAGACACATGCTCCAGGGATCTAATCCTTGTCATCACAATGAACAAAACTTGTTGGAGGGATAGTTTCCTGACCCAGAGACTCCCCAGACTCTGGAATAGACTTGCCTATACGTGGCAAGCAGAGTGCCTCTTTGGCCCTCTTCAAAAGGAACCTTGATGATTGGATGGGAGATAGGAAACTCACCCTGGGGATCACATCAGTCACCTTGCTAGACACAGGTCCAGGGAAGTAAATACTGTGGGAAGAAATAGCCAGGGAATTGTTATGGCTAGGCTTGTATAGGCCCTAGGGCCGATAGCCTAGTACCAACCTATGATTGCTTGGGGGGGGCAGAAGAGGCAAATAGATATTCTGACTTTTTACACTTTCTTTGATTTTGAGAGGTTTCCCTTTCTTTTTGGTGCTTCCTTGCTATTGCTTATTAAAACTGTTTGGAGGCACCTTACTGTTTGAATTGCTTTTTGAAAACGAAGCTGAAGTGGAAGGAAAATTTTTATTGTCTTAAAAAAGAAGGCTGTAACATTTGGGTGCCTCCTTGAATCAGCTTTCTCCTCATCAAATCTTTTAAGTACCTCAGCTGTAGAAGGGCCATAGAGGAAGCTTCCTGTCAATAGGTGAATTCAAAATCTTAGATGTGCTTCATATTGATCATTGCTGCAGTAGTCTTAGCTATATATGTGTTATCCTGCCAAGAATAGTAGCAGTCAACCAGCTGCCAAATCTTCAGGGCACCTTCCACATGCCCAAACTGTGAAGCAGCTTGAGTTGAGCTGAGTAAAAGTCATGTCTGGGCTTGAAACCCTTTAGAGCTTTACTGCCACTGAAGAGTGAGTTCTTCCCTGGATTTTCAGGATCGCCGGTTGTCTTGTGCTTTTCTTTGCTGGGCAGATAAGTTCCCTTTGGGGAAGAAAACTTCCATTTTCTTAAATTTGTTGACGTCTTATTACTTTCCTCTTTAGGAAAGTTATTTTAAAGCCAGGAGTGTTGTTAATTAACAGACTGTCTCAAGATGTTCTTTTAAAGTGAGCACTTGTTTCTTTCTGTCATTTTGAAAGTTGTGTATACAAACTAAAATGTGTTTTCTGTAGAGAAATTATTTATTTTTCCATTGTGAGACTGCCATAGTATTTTAAAGTGATTTTTACTAATTTTTTTTCTGTCAAAAAATAACTTTTGTGGACCGGTAGTTTTATTGGCATTTGCTGTTTCATTTCTGCAGGAAAAGGGCACCATTTTCAGTTGGACCATGTCCCATAGTTAGTCCTCCTTTCAGCCACACAAAAAAAGTTAAGCAAATAGCCTTTGCTACCACAGCAGGCTAGCAATTTACCTCAGCCATAGGTGGGTAACTCTGCTGCGGCCATTTGTTGCATTTCAGACCACTCATATTTAACACTGGATCCCTCTGGTGTAGGTCCTACAGCCACTATGGATCAATAGTTAGCCATGTCCTCTGTGGCTGTTGAGATCCCCATCAATGGGCAAGGGACAGCCACTCTTGTCAGCCCTGGGAGAGGGAACAGGGAAGGTTTCCCTGTTGTGTCAGAATGCTGTGCCCATCCCTAGGGAAGCAACTGCTGCCATTAGTTACCCCATTGGCTCCATTTCCTGTCAAAAAGAAACAGAAAACCAAGCATTTATTTACTCCTCAAATTTCCTTGGATAGGACCAATTTATTCAGACAGGCCCAGGGTTTAATTTAGGCTATTGATCCATCTTGCAAAGTAGTTTCTGGTAAAACGAAGAGGGGATTCCTCTTTTCCTGAAGAGATTCAGGATTCTGAATCTGAACAGGAAGATGCAGGGATGGATTCAGGGTTTGGTCATCAGATTTTTGATTCAGACTCTGAGGAGAGTTCAGTTTCTGATTCTCCCTGTTGGGGTTTCTCTTTCTTTGAGACTATACCTATAATGTCCCAATATTTGCAACGGGAGAACACTGAGATTTCTCATTCCCTCAGAAAATATTATGAATACTTACAGATAGATTTTCCAGAACCTACACCCATTCCTCCAGTCCTGTCTGCTTTACAGGATGTGTTTCTTACAGCTATAAATATTCCTGATAGTCAGCCAGCTCTCCCTAAAAAGGCAGATAGCATGTATAAAGTTACTCAGTCTTTTAATTTTTATACACTATTCAAAACCTGACCCAGCAGCTATTGCCTTAGTTGACTCGACTACTGCTAAGCACTTACTTAATTCCACTCCTACTCTTTCTAATAATTATTGATAAGTATGGAAAAAGTGTATACTTCTGCTGCTTTAATTTTTTAAATTTAGAATTGTCAGGCTCATATGTTGTAGTTTGACAAACTGTGAAAGTATGAGGAATGTTTTATCTGCATTTGTCTTCTTGTGAAGGTAAATCTGCTTTAAATAATTACGTTTCTTCTATTGCGCAGGTCACTACTCATTGTTTGCAGTGTGTGTATGACTCTATTGATACTTTTTCCAGGCCTATGTCCACAGGTACTGTTTTAAGGGGGTTTGCTTGGCTGCATTCTGAGAACCTCCCAGATGATGATAAAATGAGATTTTAAATTCTTCTTTGGATAGAGATTTACTGTTTGGCCCCTCTGCTGCAGAAGTGACCAAAAAGTGTGATGAAAGGGGTAAGATGATCCAGGGAATCTCTAAGACTTATCAGTCCTCCTTTTTCAAATTGTCCAATGGGTTTTCTGTCTCTTCAGCCAGTTTGACAAAAAAATGAAGGACAGTGTCAACATAATACAGGTAAATAGATGTTTAAAAAGAAATGACAAGGAAGTTCCAAAAAGAAGTCTCAAATCTCCAGAAACTAAGGACAGCCCCACAAGTCTAAATGACTATACAAGACCTTGACCCCCTCCCACCCTGGTCCTTTTTCTCTTCCAGAAAGTCTGAATATCCATTTTTCTCAGTGGCAGCAGACTCTTTCAGACAAATGGGTTCTGAAAGTCATTCATCAAGGTTACAGATGATAGTTGAAGGAAATTCCTCCTTTCCAGAGGGTCATTCCGCATCCTGCAGATAAGAATCGTTTGTTTCCACCTCTTCTTCATCACATGCTGTCCCTAGGAGTAATAGAACCAGTTCCTATTCCTCAGGTAGAGAAGAGGTTTTACTCAAGGTGTTCCTGGTGCCAAAGAAATGCTCAGAGACCAGTTCTGGATCTTTATTTCCAAAAACTGTTTGTTATAGCTCCCAAATTCAAAATATTGTCGCTTCACAGCCTGTTACCTCTTCTTCCTCTTTCGTGTTTCCTGATAACATTAGACTTAAAAGATGCTTATCATCACATCCCAGTTCATTCAGATTTACAGAGGTAATCCAGAGGGCTCAAGTGAAGACTGGTATCTCACCTGTGACTCACAGGGTGGGTGGCAAGACAAACAAGAAACAGAGTATAAAGAATAATCCAGATAAAATCACTTTAGCTAGCAGATCTAGGAGACTCTTTGTCTCTGATACCCTCCCTGTGGGAGGAATAGTGACACCTTGTTGAAGTTTCCAGTAGGTTATTCAGTTACGCAGGTAGATGTATGATTGTTCTTGTTTTAATACATTACATTCGACAGGTGAGTTATTTAAAGGCAGTTACAGACAATGATGGGAGAGTCTATGGGAGCTGACTGGAGGAAAATCTGGGAGATGGAAAAATAAGGATCCTATCTTAAAGCATAGAGGTAATTAAAATGCCTGCTTTTATAAGGCTTTCACTAGACTTTGTCTGCTTTGTAACGCATGTAAAACGAGAGGCCGTGTTTGCATCAGTGGGGGTCATATTCCTTGGAGCCAAATATGAAAGCTGTATTACAGAACTTTGTCCAGTCTATCACATGTAATACAAGAGGCTGTGCCCACTTTCAATGGGCTCATTATCTCCTGACATATAATATGAAAGGCTAATATTTTCTTGTATAACAAAAAGGTTTACACTACCTGTTTATAAGAGGCTCATGCACATGATTAATGTGACCAGTTTTGAATTCCAGAGGTATTCTAGAAGGTGCTAATTAGTCCTATGTACATACTTCTACAAAGCACTATAGGCTTGATTCTTTAAGTCTAAATAGAGCTTTTCTAGGACTATTCTCCAGGGATTCCTAGACCCTTCTCCTTCCACCACCCAAATATAGTTCTGAATCTAATCTATCAGTATAGCTAAGGCTACTGCAGCAGTGATCAATATGAAGAACATAGTGCAGTTGTGTAAGGTGAACTTAACATAATAGTAGATGTTCGAATAATCACTGTTACAATAGCCACTCCCTCCATCCCCCTTCTTTTTTGTTTGTTTTTTAATGCTGGGGTATAGACATATATTTTTGCTGTTCCTAGCATTGTCCTTTTAGGTTTCTATCCCTCTGCTGGCAAGAAAGCTCTTGCCAAACTTGTCTTTTAATCAGCTCTACTCGAGCTAATTGATAGTTTGGGTTTGTGAAAGTTGCCCTGAAGCTTTGTAAGCTTGCCAGATGTTGTATCGTTGGCAGGATATAATCCATATGATAGCTAAGGATACTGCAGCAGTGATCATTCAGACATCTACTGTTATGGCATCTACTGTTATGGTAAGTTCAACATACAAACTGTACTTTTTTAACATCTTTAGAAAGATTTAGAGAACAAAGCTAAGCAAATCTTCTCACAACTAGCCCAGAATCAGCAGTTCTTCCCAAATTTGTCAAAAGTTTTTCAGGCCTTGTCACAGGGAATGGCTGGGATTAGTGTTAGAAGTTGTCTGGATTTTCTGGATTGTGAAATCCCTGCAGCATCTGTTTTGGGATTAGAAAATCAGTATTTTGAGTTTGGGATATCATGTGTAACCTGTCAGAATTTGACTATCATGTAAACGACAAGCTGTGAAAGCAAATAAAACAGAAGGAACAGGTACAGATTTAGGAATATCGAACTGTAACAAATACATATATTTGCTTGGCAAGAGGAATTTCATTCTAATCCCACTGAAAAAAACTCTTACATTTTAGATACAGTTTCAGAAAACAAAAAAGAAAAAAGTGAAGGGAAATTTGAAGCAACACTTTCCTCAAAAGTTAAATTCAAATAGGGAAATCCTTTTCTTTACTGCAAAGCAGAAATGAACTCCCTAGCAAATATTTTGTAACCATTGAAATAGAAATAGGAGAATTTTTTTTCTTTTGGTTTTCTTTTCTTGGGAAACTCCATTGAAAAAGACTGAACCAAAGGATGCATACTATCCAGGGACCTAGGATCCCTTTCTTGGCTGTGTGGTAAACTTTCACCCACCCCTTCCCCCAAGACAGACAAAAGTGGTTCTGCCTTGCCTGTGTTGGCATACTCTGCAGCTATAGAGGATGTGTACACCCCCTGGTCCTTAGTGGACGTAGGTGCTACACTGGAGGGGCCAATGAAAAATGATGAGCAGTCTGAGGAACCAAATACAACCACAATAGAGTCACCCATCAGTAGCTAATATGTAGCTGGCAGAACACTTAAGACTCCCTGACAACTTTCTTCTTTTTTCGGATGTGAGAAACTGAGGAGAATGGTTACTGATTCATAAGTTCAGCCAAAAAGGAAGCATTAAAGACAGGTAATGGAACTTGAAAGAGATGGTAAACCTTGTTACAGCAAAAAGGTGGTGGTGGTAATGACGTATGAAAGCTGCTGCCAGTCACCAGAAGTGGAGTTTGCTTCCCAGTACACGCAAATATTCACACAGTAAATAATCCCCTAAGAAGTTGTGACAATTGAGATATGTTTCCTACCTAAAAAAAATAATAATAATGATTTCACAGAAGAAGCACAAGTTTTTCTCAGAAAAGAATTATGTGGAAGATTTTCCCCATGAGGGTCTTAGGATCACTAGCCCACCGAAAGAAGCACCCTTTTCTGACAAGAAACCTCAGATGATTTTGCCACTCTGTTTTTATATATGGGGGGGGGGGGATCTGCACCATCTCCTGATAGACTGTATGGAAGGTGTCTTTAAGCTATCCTGTTGACAGGGATAAAGCCAAAATAGCTTAAGCTACTGAAGCAATGATCTTTTGTTGAACAACTTTCAGGACTAGTATTTTAGTCAGTCCAGTAGAATTGTGTCAAATCCAGTTAAATAAGTCAAAATCTAGAGCATAACAGCTCTGCATGTAGGAGGCATAATGCACAGTGATTTAAGTTCTTTTTAAAATACTTAGAAGTTTACAGCAAAGGAAACCTCCTTATAGAGTCTTTGGAACTGATTTTGTCTGTTTCACTATATTAGGATGGAAGACTTGCGAAATAATATATACTTTCATCATCATAGTTTCAAATTACCTGTTCTTCTGTTGCAAAGTGTGTGCAGCGGGTGTTGCTGTCCATTTTTGGCATGTTAGATTCGTAAAGGGTATTAAGAAAGCTATCTGTACCTAGTAAACGTGTATGTTTTTGTACTATGAAGCATTTAGCTTTAAAATGATATTTACTGATGTAGTATACAGAGCTGTAGAAAACGGTGTACTATGGACTATTACTGAGAATGTGCAGGCTCTGCTTTCATTTGAAATGGAATATTCCAGCGAGTGCTGGACAAATGTTCTAGCTTAACAACCTCATAATGCATTTTCCTAGAACTGGCCAATTGCTTCTGAGTAAAATGACTCGAAGTAACATAGAAGAGTTTCATTGTGCCACCTTTAGAAACGTGCACCTATCTGCCTATGCATTTTTAATAAGTCTGTAAGAAATGTGCAAATCTGTAAAGGAAACATAGTTAAGTTTCTTATTCTGTAAAGTTTGAAAGGTAATACACAGTTGTTTCTTTAAATTTTATGTGAAACTTTTACCATGGACTCATTTTTTTTTTCCAATTTCCAGGAACTAAGATGCATGTCAAAGCAAATCACATTAATGACTGTTATGCATCAAGAAAAGATGACTGCATGAGTAGCATGGACAGTAAAGCAGTCATCAGAGCTGTTGACATGCCTTTTCTCATTTACATTTTTCACAAAATGAAACCCATAAACTCCTTGAGTATGTATTGTACCATTGCTGTCAGCTCCATTACTTCTGTTATAGTTGGACTCACATAAACAAGTTGTGTCACCTCTATTCATTATATATCTCAACCATCCATATTTTTACCTCATATTTTTGGTCTGTTCCTCATAAAACCTGTGGTTTACTAGTAAGTCACTGAGGATTGAAGTCTGTGAATAATGATATACATAATAACATACATCTGAGTTTCAGATTTCATATCCTTCAGAAAATGCACCCTGACAGAAATCCTGTTATTCTAGCAACTTTCTTAGCTCATAAGAGATCATAAGAGCGATATTTAAAATCTGTCCCTATTTTTGGGCCTTTATCCCCCATTAGTTTTAGGCTTTGTCCAGATTTCTTGTGCTGAGGGGCTGAGAGTTATGCTGTCCATACAAAGTTATTCTTCACATACCCTGTGTATTAGGAAGATACTGAAATTTTAATGACCTTCTCACTGTTTTCTGCCTCTGTAAATCATATAACCTCTTTTTTAGTCTGGTAACATAATCCTTAATCTATTCAATTAATGCACATGAGAGAGAAAGTATTGTATAATTAACATACACATACACCCATCCATACATGCACACGTATGTAAATATATATGTGCGTGTATATGAATGGGCGCAGATACAGTCCGTTAGTAGTCCACTACACCTATTAGAATTTACCTATTTATCTTTATTATAGAAGGTGAAACCCCTTCTATAATAATATTTAGATGGACCCATTATATTTCTCATTTATAGTAGTACTTCTGTCTGTTGAGCAAAAATCTTTCCTGCTAGTCTTGTGTCCCATCCTTCTCATCACAATAGAATACTTTGTCCTTACATTTGAATAAACCATCTTCTTGGAAATTTGCATAGGCCACTCCCTGCTAGCAACACTGAATGCAGCCAAACTGATGAGTCTTTGTCCCCAGGCAACAGGAGCAGGCTAGTGGCAAAGACCTCTAACCACTTCCTTGAATAGCCAAAGCTGAAAGTTTGACGCCATTCATTGCGCATACAGCCCTCAACATGCCCATTCAGATGTGGGTACTCTTGTTTCTAGAGGGCACTGTTGACAATCATTAGATCTTTGAGTCTAAGGGTGTTAAAAAATGATGTATTATCTGTAATTTCAGATGCTGGGTATATCACCAGACCACTAAGGAAAATACTTTGTTTAATGAATGCAGGTGAATTGCAGTCAGGAAAAACTGTAATAATTTTTAGGAAAGACAAATAAGAAAGAATGCAAAGATGTGCTGCCACCCAGACCACATTTTAACCAGAAATGAATCGGAAGAATTTGTGATGTGGCAGATGGATACATTGTAAGTAATAGGTTCATAGGTTCATAGGTAAGCACTAGGCTATCTGCCCAAGGGCATTTATAAGCCCAGCCAGAATATGTTGGCTTTCGCCACCCCCTTAGATTAGTTCCCTGTGCCTCTGTCCAGCAGAGCCATTAGTTCCCTGTGCCACTGTGCAGCAGAGCCACTGCAGTGATCCCTGGGGTAAATTTTCTGTTTCCCATCCACCCATCAAGGTTTCTCTTGAAGAGTGTTAATGAGGGGCTCTGCCTGATGTATATTGGAATCCTGTTCCAAAGCATGGGGAGTCTCTGAGACAGGAATCTATCCCTCCAGCATGTCCTTTTTATCATTGTGGTGAGGTTTATATCTCTACAGCATGTGGCTCTCCGGGATTTGTTTTTTTTTTTAGGTGGAGCATGTCCATCAATTCTGGGTTGGACATGGCCTTGTATGTCAGGCAGAGATCACCTCTGAGTAAGTGGTATGCAACTGAGTACAGCTGGAGTTTCTTGAGTCGGGCTGCATAGGGCATCTGTTTAGGGCCAGTAATCCTCTTGGTGAGGTACTTTTGTGGTCTTTCCAGCTGTTGCAGGTGTCTTGTAAGGTACATCCCAAATGGGACATTGTATTCTATGATGGGTCTAATGAGTGATGAGTAGAGAGGCACAATAACCTCTTTTGTTCTAGATGCAAACCCTTTTGTGATTAGGTGGGCCACATAGAAGGATTTTCTAACCACCTTGGCAATATGATTATCAAAGGAGAGATTACTATCTACTTGGGTCCCCATATCCCTTATTACATTTTCTATATTTAGGGGACTACCACCTATGAGGTAGTTCGCGGGTACTTTGTTTTTTCCAAAGGGGATGACTATGCATGTTTTGGCATTTAGCTTGAGGCCATGATTTTGACACCAGGTATCCGTCTCAGTGAGACCCATCTGGTTGGTGTCTGTATCAGTCGGAGAATCATTTATGGCCCCTAGTTTGCAGTTGTCTGCGAACTTGGTCAGCCATAGTCCTCCTATGCTTGCCTGTACCTGTGAGAAGTATATACTGAACAGGAGGGGACCTAGAACTGAGCCCTAGGGGGCGCCACTTGTAACCGGTTTACAGTCGGACACAGAGCCTGCAACTGTCACCATGTGGGTTCTATCCATGAGCCAGTTGACAACCCATCTTGTGACGTAGAGGTTTATGTTCAAGCTGACGAGCTTGTCTATAATACTAGAATGGGGAATGGTGTTGAAAGCCTTTGTGAGGTCTAGGTAGGCTGTGTGGACCTCATTTCCCTCATCTAATGCTTTGGTAACTGTATCAAAGAAGTCCACCAGGTTTAGGAGGCATGATCTGCCCTTAACAAAGCCAAACTGGGTAGGGTCCAAGGTTTGGAGGTTCCCAATGTCTCTGTTTATTTTATGTATTTATTTATTTTACATTTGTTGACCAGGCTAGTCCAACTGGATAATTTCCATTTTCAGTGGAGGCCCAGGGAGAAAAGCTCCAAGATTAAAACAAGGTTATAAAAATTAAACATTTACAATAAATGCCTGTGATACAGACAGTGAGCAACAATGCATACATCTTAGTCTAGGTCAAGTAATAAAAAGACATAGTACTATCCACATATTGAGAAAGGCAGTAATTATTTACAGTACAATTATGTGAGGATGGGATATTACATATTTTAAAATGTATATACATACTTGTAAAAGACATTGTTAATACCCCTTTTTTTTTTTTTTTTTTTTATTAGAGAACAATAGTAGCAGTACAGTTATTGGGTCATTTGATATCCCAGAGAAAGATTGCAGTTTAGAGTTCAGGGAATATGATAGTGGAAAGAAAAAAGTAGATTAGTCTGGAATGGTACAGGAGCAGAGCCAAAAGTTGTTCAGATGTAAAAGAAGTTGTTTTTTAAAAAGATGAAAGGAGGCTAGAGAGGTGATGTGTGAGGGGAGGTTATTCCATATTTTGCCTACTGAGTTGGAGAAAAGGCAGTTACCTGCTGAATTCGTAATTCTAGTTGTGTTGACCTGTAGCTTTTCGGCGGAGCGCAGCTGTTTCAAGTTATTATAGGGGATCAGGAGGTTACTAAGAGCAGGTGTCTTTAATGGTTGATATAGAATGTTATGTGTTATTAAGAGTTGTTGATATATAAGCTTGTTAGGAAGTTCTAACCAGTGTAAGTGTTTTAAGTTAAGACAGTGGTGAGTTCTATACTGGGATGCTGTGGCAAAGCGAACTATATTGTGGTAGGATGTAGTCAGTTTCTTAAGGTTGCTTTTAGAGAGATTAGTGTAAATAGAAGAAGCATAGAGTAGAGTAGAGATAAGATGTGATTGTGCTAAGGTGGTCCGTGCTTCTGGTGTAAGGAAGGGTTTAATTCTGTACAGTGAACCAATCTTTTTATTAACTGCTTTTATGGTGTTATTGATGTGGTAATCATAGTTAAGATTATTATCAATAGTAACACCAAGCAGCTTGGTAGTAGAATCGGGGGAGATGACGGACTTGTCACTTGCAGTAACAGTGAAGTTAAGTTGAGAAGATTTGTGGGTAGGTGAGAATAGTAACAGTTTTGTTTTCTTGGGGTTGAGGAGAAGACATCTTTTTGAGAACCACTGTTCGACTGTTGAAAAGGTAGATTGTGTCAGTGACTGGAGTTCGGATTGAGTGGAAGCTGTGCATATAATGGTAGAATCATCTGCATATTGTATGCAGGTTGTGTTTTGGATAGATGATTGGAGATCATTAATAAAAATAGAGAATAAGAGTGGGCCTAGTATAGATCCTTGAGGTACTCCTAAAGAGATAGGCAGTAGAGCAGATAGAGAATTTTTCCAGAGTACTGCTTGTTGTCGGTTTTCAAGATAGGATGAGAACCAGGATAAGGAAGAGGAATCCAAGGCAAGGGATTTTAATATGTGTAGAAGAAGTGTATGGTTGACCATGTCGAAGGCTTTGACAGGTCTAGGAAAAGAGCAGAGGTTAGTTTGTTGTTGTTATGGTTACAGTTGATGGTGTTGGTAAATGAAAGTAGTGCAGTGGTAGTACTATGTGAAGGTCTAAATCCATGCTGAGTGTTAGCTAGTAGGTTGTTATGAAGGAGATGGTTAAGTAGTTGTTTGTGTATACATTTTTCCATGATTTTAGCTAGAGGAGATAATAGCGCTATAGGGCGAAAGTTAGAGAGGTCAGTGGATTTACCTCCTTTGTGTAAGGGTATAATGTGTGATATCTTCCAGATTGTTGGAAAAGTACTTTCCTTTATAGATCGGTTTATTAGGATAGAAACAGGGTAGGCAATAGCTTTAGCTGCTACTTGAAGGAATTCAGCAGGGAGCTTATCTGCTGAGGGGGTAGTTGGTTTAAGTTTTTGTAAGAGATTGTATGTAGGAGGTGGGTATGGGTTGAAATTGAAGGGGAAGAAGGGAGTTGTTGATGTTACTTAAGAGGAGTTGGGATGTATCAGGAGATAAGTGGTTAGCTAGACTTTGTATAGAAGTAGTAAAGAAGGTATTGAAGTTATTGGCAATTAAAGAGGGATTATCAGGGTCTAAATTCTGTGGGTTTGGTGTAATTACTTTGCCTGGGGTGAGTAGATTATTGATGGTAGACCAGAACTTTTTTGGTTCTTTTTTGGTGGTTTGCTGAAGTTCAAAGTAATAATTTTTCTTATCTGAAAGGATGGCTTTTTTGGTATTGTTTCTGAGCTCTCTAAAGGTTTGATGATCTGTTGGGTTTCTAGAGGAGCGCCATCTTTTCCAAGCTTTATTTCTGAGTTTAATTTTTTGTTTAGTATTAGAGGTTAGCCAAGGTGCTGTTTTTGTCTTTGTTCTAATGGTTCAACTTGGGGCATGTTGATTTAAGATTGCAAGGAATGCTGAGTTGAAATGTTCAACAGCATTGTTCAGTGAGAGGTGTTTTAGAGGGGTCCAGTTATATAGTGACAGTTCAGTTTGAAACTGTTCAGGATTAAATTGTTTTTTTGAATATAGTGTTCTGTGAGAGGTAGGTAAGTTTACATTAGTTTTAGCTCTAATGACATAGGTGAGTGAGTGATCGCTGAGGTCATCAGGAAGGATGCCAGTTTGGTAGGTTTGTAGGGGCGAGTTTGTAAGAATCCAGTCTAAGGTGGTTTCTTTTTTACTCTTATTATTTATTCTAGTGGGACTGTCAATTAGTTGTTTGAAACCATAAAGGTTTATATGGGAAGTGGGGTTAACATTGTTACAAGATTTCCAATCAATGTTAAAGTCCCCAAGGAACAGTGTTTCTTGAGGGAGGTTATTGGAGAGTTGTTCAAGAAGTTGTTCTAAAGTGGGGATGTTATTTCCAGGGGGGAGATATGCACATATTATATTTATAGCTTTAGTAGTGTTAATTTGAATTTTGGAGCAGATTATTTCAGCATTATTGTTTTGGGTGAAGGTAAGGTCAAGAAGAGTAAGCTTCAGGTTTGTTTTATATAGAATAGCTACTCCACCTCCTTTCCTGGAGGTGCGAGGTGCGATCAAGTCTAAAAATGTTATATCCAGGTGGGGTAATTTCAATGTCTTTAATTGAAGGTTTTAGCCAAGTTTCTGATAAGCATAGTATATCAAATTTGTGTACTTCTAATAGGGCATGGAGTTGACTAATTTTGTTACAGATGCTACGTATGTTGAGATGGGCCAAAGTTAATAAGTTAGAGGGTGTAGTGGATGAAAGAGAGAAGGGTTTGATATGATTAGTGTGTGTATTGATAGTAGTAGCTTGAGGGCCTGGGTTGGGGTGTATATCACCATCTTGTAGTAGATGGAGTAGAGTGAGATAGTTTTCACTGTACAGTGTAATGTAACAATAATTCATAACTGTACAACAGAACCTTAATCTTGCCAAATCTTTGAAAACATACAGTTCCATTCTGGCGACCCATGTTAATGAGTTCCATGATGATGCGTTCAGCCTTGCAGACCGGGATAGTCAGGCTTATAGGGTGATAGTTCCCGGGGTCTATTGTGGCTCCACCTTTGTGGAGCAGGATAACTGTTGCTGTGTGCCACTCTGTGGGTACGTAGCCTGTAGAGAGGCTGAGTTTGAACAGTGTGTTTTGGTGAGGGGTTAGTTCATTTTGGAGCTCTTGTAAAACACAGCCTGGGACACCGTCCAGTCCCATTGAAGCTGTGTTTCTGGCTTTGGATAGGGCTGTTTTAACCTGTGTGTCGGTGATTGATGGAGCCCTACATTCTTCTGGTATGGTTATGGGCCCTTTAGGGGGTGAAAGGGGGGTGAGGTTTGCACTAAATCTGTCTGCCAGAATGTTGGCAATATCAGTCGGTTTAGTGTATTTTGTGTCATTTTGCATTAACTCAGAGCAGATCGGGGAGTTTTCACTTAGGTTCTTGTCATAGCTAAAGAACGCTTTGTGGTTATCTTTGGAGTCATTCGCAATTTTTCTTTCAAAATCTAGCCTTGGATGATATAATGAGGGATCATAGTTTCTTGCTGATACTGATCAGAGATGTCTTTCCTTCTTGGGATTTTACTCTTTTTCTGTACTAGTTTCCTCCTTCTGTTGTATAGCTTGTTTATGGCAGGGGTCCACCAGACTGGTTTCCTTTTCTTGGAGGACTGAGTCTTGGTTTTACTTGGGATAGCATGATCCTTTCATTCCTGCAGATGCTCATAGAGTGCCTTTGTAAAGGTTTCAGCAGCTTGGACAGCATTGTCTTTTAGCATGGGGGCTGTGAACCTTCCCACCTCGGTCTTAAGTAACGTGAAGTTTGCTTTTGAAAAGTTTTTCACTGTGGTTTCCTTGATTGGGGGTGGGGTGGAATGTGAATATCCAGTATGATTAGTCTGTGGTCTGATCTAACCAGTGAGGGGTTGACCTCCGGTGTAGAACACTGGTCGCCCATGTTGGTGATGACCAGGTCCAATATGTTGTTCCATCTGGTGAGGGTGTTGACCAGTTGATGTAGGGCATTCGAGTTTATAAATTCTAGGAAGCTTTGGGCAAGGGAGTTAGTACTTGAGTAGTTCTCCCAGTTTATGTTTGGGTAATTGAAATCACCCAGTGTTAGGGTGTTTGGTAGGACCTTCATATTTCCCAATTTCTCCAGTGTCAAAAGATTTTGTACTCTTAACATATACTGGAAGAATCACGCAGATAAAAATAAGCAAAAAGGTTTATTTTACATGCATGGAGACATGCTACAAAGTACATGGTATGTCAGCAGTCTCATTTCTGTACACTTCACATGGGTTTTTATACCCTTCTCTGCACGTACACAGTAGCTGGTTACTAGACAAGGAATTTCAGTCAATGCTATAAATTCACATACTGGAGCCTTAGATGGTCAGAGGTCAGTCACAAGATAAGCTTGTGCCTGGACCAAGGTAACATCTGTGCATTCCTCTTTGGTCAGCAAATTCTTTAAAAGAAAAACAGCTTATTTTAACTTGCTTCTTTGCACGCAATGCAATTTCACATTTTAACCCTTACTATACATGATACAAAGATGTTGAACACAAAGATTCTTACTACATTTCCCCCCTTACAACACTTTGTATCATAAGTAATACATTTTATTCATACAGTTTTTCGCATGACTCATGTCCTGTATATTCAGAATAATAAGCTTTAGTTGCATTGGCAGACAATACACTTGATATTATCATTTGCATGCAAGGAATGCAGCAACAACCCAACAGTAGGAATATAATGGCACCAACACATATAGCAATTAAGACATTCATAAGTACTGTTCCCCAGTTTCCAAACCAATTTTGGAAAAAGTCAGTTAATGGATTCTGTCCTGGTTTTGTAAGTTCAGAAACTTGTTGTAGGATCTCCAGATGGCTGTTAATGTCATATTCGTTGTCTGGAATGAATGGACAACACTCGCAAGTACCTCCTTTTGCCGTTAGGGTGAAGTCGAGCGCCATACGATTCTGCAATACTACAGTCCTCATTGCAGTTAACTCATCCGTCACCAATTCTAGCGCAGAAAAAGTTGCATTGCTCAGGGTTTTTAACAGTTTTGACAGTTTTCTGAGCTCCCAAATGGATTTTACTGTCCCATACGCTGGAAGAATACCAGCCCAGGAAATAACATCATCGCCCAAGTCCATGTGTGATAGCCCCTTGCTGCTACTATGGGCCAAATCATGCTGATAGATCCAGGATGCATCAACGTTACCTATGGGATTAACAGGTTTATTAACAGCACGTACATTTCATATTTTACCTTGGGGAAGAGAAAATGTATGTCTTATAGCTGGTGCTAAATAACCCAAAAAGCAACTGCCTGACCAATTCCTCGGTAACCATTTGTATGCTTTTCTACCACAGATAAAATAACAATCATTTACTTTAAGTGTAATATTGACTGGAACAGAATGATTTTCTTTGTCTTGTAGCCCTTTAAACAAAAGATCATACACATATAACATTTTTTCAAAGAAACTTGTGTCATTAACAAGCCCTGTACTATTAACAAGCACTCTTATAGGCTTGAAACTCGTTGCACAGTGCCCATCTGTTGTACAGTTATGAATTATTGTTACATTACACTGACTCCATCCAACCTTAATCTTGCCAAATCTTTGAAAACATACAGTTCCATTCTGGCGACCCATGAGGGGTACTGCTATTTTGTCCTTTAAGGCTACGTTTGAAGTTTCAAATAGTAAATTAGTCCATGTATCATTTGCCCCTAAAGGGACTATACCTAACATTAGACCACCATGTACAGTAGGGATAGCCGTGCATATCCAACAATTTGAAACATTAAAAGATAGAGCATATGCATACTTAATAGCTTGGTATGTATTAAAAGGCGGATGCCAAGCCGTATTCTCATCTCTTTACTTGGCTAGTCTTGTTTGAAAATAAAAACGGCCAAAACAGAAAAGTAACAATCACACTTATTAACAACAAAATTATTTTGGAATGCTTTTGTGGGAAGGGCTGCTCCCTTCTGGTATTTCTCTGCATTGCTACAATAGTCAGATATTCATACAAAACAAAACTACTACTACTAATCAGTGTCCCTCAGGGGAACTCAAGTTTTGTCCAGTTCAAACTATTTTACCAGTTTACAATGTGTTAAATGGATCCACGATGTTCGTTCTTTTATTCGGACTGCTGTGGGTGTTGCAATCAATACCTGGTATGGACCTTCCCTCTTGGGGGAGACCCACGTCTTCCTCTTGACAATTTTAATCCAAACCCAGTTCCCGGGTTTCACTTCCAGGATCCTGTTGTTCTTCTGATCTGAAAAGCAATCATTCGTTAGAGAAGTGTTAGTTCTGGTCAGCAATTTCCTCATGTAATCTGCTATCTCTTCATCCCCCTCACGTTCCGCAGGCAAAAGATTTTGCCACTGCGGGACGTGATAAGGTCTCCCGTATAATAGTTCAAATGGTGTGACCCCTTTTGAGGTGGGAGTGGTACGCATGAACAGGAGTGCCAGAGGTAAGCAGTTTATCCAAGACTGATGTGTCTCGGCCATGAGTTTACGTAACTTGCCTTTGAGAATGCCATTATGGCGTTCAACCAACCCTGCTGACTGTGGGTGGTAGGCACAATGATGTTTTAACTCGATCTGAAAAATGGCGGCTAGCTTTTGAATAACTTGGTTTACGAAATGTGTGCCATTATCAGAATAGATGCGTGTGGGTAGCCCAAAATGAGTGATAATGTTATTTGGAAGGGCCTTGGCTACCGACAGTGCATCTGGGTGTGCTACCGGAAAAGCTTCAACCCATTTTGTAAAAGCGTCAATAATGACTAACACAAATCGCTTCTGTTGAACAGGAGTTAGTTCAATAAAATCCATGCAGATTGTGTGAAATGGATACGGAGGCAGTGGAAAAGCTGCTGGGGTGATCCGCACCCCACCACCATGGTATCGTGCACAAAGCAGGCACGATAAACAAAATCATTTGGCGTATGCTATAAAGCCCTTGGTCCAGAAAATTAGCTGGATCATTTGAACCATAGCAGCAGGGCCCAGATGAGATGGGCCATGCGTCACTAATGAGGCATACCTAAAAAGGTTCGTTGGCAAGACATACTTATCATTCGGACCTACAAAAACTTCCTGCTTTTGAATAGCCCCATATTTAACCCATCGCTGTTTTTCCCGAACTGTACTAAGTTCCTGCATTACCTGTAAAGTTTGTAGATCAAATTTATCTGTAGGGTGAAGTTCCTTTTGTGTGGTCTCGAGTGCAAAAGTAGAGGTTTAAGGCTACACTTTTTGCAGCTTTGTTAGCCAGTGCATTTCCAAGTAGTACTGGATCCTTGGCATTCGTGTGCACTGCGCACTTACAGATGGCCAGTCCCCGTTGCAGTTGGACAGCTTGTAGGAGGCTAAGGATTAAATCCTTGTGGGTTATTTCCTTTCCTGAGGCCGTAACCATTCCCCTATTTTTCCATTGCTGTGCAAAGACATGGACCGTGGAAAAAGCATACTGACTATCTGTGTAGATAGTAACTGCCTTATCCTTGGAGATGGTGCATGCTCTGGACAAAGCAATCAATTTGGCGCAATGCGGACAGGTTCCTGGGGAGGGGTCTTGCCTCTAGTACCGTAGTCTCAGTTGTGACTGCATAACCCACTTGTGTAATGCCTGCCTCATTTTTACATGCTGACCCATCTACAAACAGAGTCTAATCTGAATTTGCCAAAGGTTGGTCCTTAAGGTCTGGTCTTGGTAAGACATTAGAGTGTATCAAATCCAAACACGCGTGAAGGGCACCATCGTCAACTGTAGGTAACAGTGTGGCTGGATTAAGAGTGGTGCATTGCTCAATGGTCATGTGTGGTTGCGATAATAACGTTGTCATGCAGGATAAGTGTCTGCTAGGAGAGAGAAAGGTAACTTTATCCTGTAGTAGTATTACCGCGACAGAGTGCGGTACTCGTTAGGTGAGGTCATGAAACAAAACTAGGGTTGCAGACGCTTGCACAGCCTGTGCGGCTGTGACTACTGCCTGTACACAGTGTGGCAATGATCGTGCCACTGTGTCCAATTTACTAGAATAAAAAGCTAATGGTCTCAACTTATTCCCATAGGTTTGCAACAGAACCGATGTCATAAAGCCCTGCTTACAATCTACTGTCTAAACAAAGGGTTTTGTATAGTCAGGGAAGCTAAGTGTTGCAGATTCTGCTATCAATTGTTTTACCCTAGTAAATGCCTGTATTGCCTTATCCGTCCATTGCAGCGCGTCATGTGCTGCCATGGGAAGTGCGAAAATAATTTCCGAAAGTGGACTTACTTCCTCTGCATAGTTGGGAATCCAACTACCACAAAAATTTGTTATTCCTAAAAATGACATACTTTCTTTCTTTATACTGGGCATTGGTGCCTGTAAAATTGCTTTTTTTTTTTTTTTTTTACAGTTATCTAGTTGTCTACCAGCAATTGAAATGGTATAGCCTAGATATCATACTTCAGTTTTACAAAATTGTAATTTAGATTTATTTACCTTATGTCCCTCTTTCTCCAAAAAATGCAATAACCGAATAGTTTCGGACTCACAGACAGCCTCCGTGGGTGCAGCCAGTAAGATGTCGTCCACGTACAGTAGTAGATGACAGCCATGCTCTGGTTGAAACTGTGCCAGGTTTGTCGACATTTCTTGCGAAAAGATTGTAGGGCTTTCACAATATCCCTGCGGCAGTCGTGTGTATGTGTACCGCTTGCTCATAAACGTAAAGGCGAACCAAAACCTACTATCTTCCTGTAGGGGAATAGAAACGAATGCGTTACTAATGTCAATAACAGAAAAATACTTATCCGTGGGAAGGATATCATTTAACAAACCAGATGGATCTGGGACCACAGGAGCCCTTGGCACTACAGCAGCATTTACAGCCTGCAGATCCTGTACCATTCTCCATGTCCCGTCCGGTTTCCTTACTGGGAACAAGGGTGTGTTACACGGTGAATCTGTACATGGAATTAAAACCCCAGCTCTCAGTAGAGCCGTGATCACTGGTAAAATGCCTTCTTCTGCCTTTTTACTTAATGGATACTGACGCTTATGAGGTCTAAAATCGGATTTTGGAGTTATTTTAACCTTTCCTGCTGTTTTCATTAGCCCAATGTTGTGCTGTCCTAGGGACCATAAGGATTTTGGTACTGACTGTAGTTTCAATTTTTTTCTTGTGGGGTCAGAAAGCATAGTCAGGATGGCATGCCACCTGTCGGTGTTAACCGATCTTTTTGAAGATGTACCGTTGGTCTGGCTTGAGTTACCCAATTTAACTTCTGTACCTGAACCCCCTTACCTGCCAGCTGTCCCTGCATCATTTTTGACCACTCGGTAACTTTTTTTCCAACTATATACCATGCCATTTGTTTTTCCCTAGTTACAGATACATGTGGGATTGAGGTATTTTGAAAAAGCAGTTGCATGTCCTTTGTGAGGCTACAAGTAACTGCGGAGTTCCCTGTTTTGTCCCAATAAAGATTTTGTAATAGGATCCTGGTCACCTTGTGTTTAAAAAAAATTGTTCCTCATACTTGGGATCAGGTCCTACATTTTTCCTGTAATACATTGTACAGTGTAGTTGTTTGGCAGCCTCTGGTAACTGAATAGCCGTACTGTATTTGCTCAAAGCTAGTTTAGTTAACTCATTGGCCACGCTTTGTGGTCCTGTTTCGATAAGATCATTACTATACCAGTAATGTAAATCCCCTTGCCCTACCTGCAACATTTCATCCTGGATTTCCATACGCTTAGCCAAGATTCCTGATGCAGTTGGTACTGCTGCTATTCCAAAAACATGCATCAAATCCCTTCCTAATAAGTTAACAGGGCAAATCCGGGAGGCAATCACCCGAAATCTAATGGTTTGATTAGTTTCAGGGTCCGTAAACCATAAAGGTTTAGACAAAGGTTCCTTATAAATGCGGCCGTCGGCCGCTTTGACTAATACATAGTCATCAGTAGTCACATTGGACGGCACTGCAGTGTGTTTCAATAAGGTCCTAGAAGCCCCTGAGTCACATAGAAATTCTACGTCTCTCCCTTCAACCTGTAATATGATTACCGGTTGCACTTCTAACTGCATAGTCGTAGCTAGAGCTGTCAGGCTAACAACCTGATATTCACCTTTTTCTGAAAAATCAGTTATCTCATGTTCCCATCCTGCACATTCCCTTTTACCTTCTTTATTCACATCCTCAAAATCATCCTCATTCTGTATTACCGACTCTTGCCAGTCGACCTCAGCACCTGGGTCCGGTTCGTCCGTGTTGCCATCATATAGTCATGCTGAACTATGACCTGGAGCAGCAGCAGATTTCCCGGGATTCCGGCAATCTCTTGCGAAATGCCCCTTCTTACTGCATTTAAAACATTCCCCCCTCTTTTGTCTGCCTTCATAATCTTCAAAATGTCCTACATTCCCTCTCCCTCTGCCTCTACCCCGTCCCCTTCCTCTACCTCTGTTGGACGGAGCTTGCATTAACATAAGTGTCTCATCCGTGCTCACCGTAAAGGTTTGAGCCTGTTTTCTTTTCTTTTCCTCAAGATATTTTTCTGCATGTAAGGGGATATGAGTCTGTGGACAGGGTATGTACTTTAGCTTCTTTTTGTTTTTACTCTGATTTGTCTATACTACGGTTACGTAGTTCCAGAGTCTCCTCTGCTTGTTTTTGTAAAACTACGGAGGGTATTTTTCCCTGCTTCTCTGCCTCCTGTAAAACTACAGAGGACACCTTTTCTTGGTTTTCTGCTTCTTTTTCCTGATACTGGGGTGGACCGACCATTTCTTTAGGGACTTCTGGATACAAGGGTGGGTCTGTCGGTTTACGACAGACAACAGATGTCTCGTCATCTTTTTTTATGGACAAAAAATGCACCTTTTGCACTCGAGCCACCACTTTCTTTATTCGAAAATTGTTCCCTATGGCTCTTATTATCTTCTTTTAACCATTTCTGTGCTTGAGGGAATCCCACCTTTACTTGATTTTTAACTTTACCTCCTGCGTCCCTACGCAGATCTCTCACCAAATTTTGACATTCTGATCTATTTAAGTTACCACTAAACCCATAATTTGTCTTCCATTTTTTTTATGTATTTTAAGTTTTTTTTTTTTTTTTTGGATGTAATTTAAACATATATTCCTCATCTTTAGTCCTTTTATTTAAGCAGCCCTTACTAGCGCAACAACTGCTTCCTATTCCCATTTTTCTTATTTAAAAGAAAAACTGTTTCCTTTTCCTGAGATCTCTACCGGTCTTTTGTAAAATTTAAACAAAAGAAATTCCTTTATGACTAGTCCCTTAAAAAAAAATATACTTTTACAAATGTAAAAGCTTACCTTACTGCGGATCTTCCGCCACGTTCGTCACCGTCCCACGGATTGAATCTAAGAGTGACTGGCCTCTACTTATGACTTTTTCGTCGGAGGTCTTTCCGTTCAAGGGAGCCCGAGATTCGTTCTCCCCTCCTGTACAGGTTTTTCAGTCCCTCTTATGCGATTCGTACTGTGAAGAGGTGGCCCCACGTTCTTGGGCGCCAGAAATGTCAAAAGATTTTGTACTCTTAACATATACTGGAAGAATCACGCAGATAAAAATAAGCAAAAAGGTTTATTTTACATGCAAGGAGACATGCTACAAAGTACATGGTATGTCAGCAGTCTAATTTCTGTACACTTCACAGGGGTTTTTATACCCTTCTTTGCACGTACACAGTAGCTGGTTACTAGACAAGGAATTTCAGTCAAGGCTATAAATTCACATACTGGAGCCTTAGATGGTCAGAGGTCAGTCACAAGATAAGCTTGTGCCTGGACCAAGGTAACATCTGTGCATTCCTCTTTGGTCAGCAAATTTTTTACAAGAAAAACAGCTTATTTTAACTTGCTTCTTTGCACGCAATGCAATTTCACATTTTAACCCTTACTATACATGATACAAAGATGTTGAACACAAAGATTCTCACTGTGGTTTCCTTGATTGGGGGTGGGGTGGAATGTGAATATCCAGTGTGATTAGTCTATGGTCTGATCAAACCAGCGAGGGGTTGACCTCCGGTGTAGAACACTGGTCGCCCATGTTGGTGATGACCAGGTCCAATATGTTGTTCCATCTGGTGAGGGTGTTGACCAGTTGATGTAGGGCATTCGAGTTTATAAATTCTAGGAAGCGTTGGGCAAGGGAGTTAGTACTTGAGTAGTTCTCCCAGTTTATGTTTGGGTAATTGAAATCACCCAGTGTTAGGGTGTTTGGTAGGACCTTCATATTTCCCAATTTCTCCAGAAATGCAGAATGGGGGCCCTGGACTACAATTTGGATTGCAGTTTTGTCCGTTGTTAATTTTACATGGATGATCTCTGATGCATTGTGCTGTAACACTAACCTGAAGGTGTGGGTATCCTTGATGAATATGGATACATCCCCACCTTTTGTGTTTCGGTCCTGGTTCTGTGGCCAAAAGGTATGGTACGAGTTATAGCCTAGTAGTGCTGGGGTGCTCTCAGGAGCCTTAAATCAGGTTTCTGTTACTGCACAGATGTCGATGTTCTCCATACTGAGGAGTACCTCGAGTGCATGCATTTTGAGGTTTAGACTTCTGGCATTGAGTAGCATTACCCTCAGTTTTTGGTTACTTGTGCTATTTATGGTGGTGGGTTTGTCTTTTGAGCCTTGCTTAAAAAAGGCACTATGGGGGCGGCAAGAGCCTTGGCCAGTATTCAAATGCCTAAGGGTGACAGGTGCAAGCCATCTCTTGTGAAGCAACGTGGTTTGTCAAGCATGTCATCCCAGGTGGACAGATACTGGATCCCCTTTGAATGACACCAGAAACTTAGCCAATTGTTGAAATTGATCATTTTTTCTTTATACTGTGGCATCATTTTTGGTGAGGGCAGGATGCTACTCAGGGCCAGGGTCATACCGGCCTGTGCTACATGATCAGAGAGCTCTTCCATGTCTCTTTTCATGTAGTCCAGGGAGGTACTTCTCAGGTCATTCACACCAACATGGACAATGACAGAGTCGTATTTGTACTTGTTCTGGAGTGACCTGAGTGCTTGTGTTATGTGGCGGATCCTGGCACCTGACAGTCAGCTAACTGTAACCTTCTCCTTGTCCAACCTAGCTAGTGATGTCATATTTTGCTGCTAAATAGCAACAAGCAGGGACATTTACTTACCAGGACAGCAGAAGCGGGAGTGCTTCAATGATTATTAGCCAGAATGTGCAGTCATTCACTAAACAGTAGCCCTTACTTTTTGTTTATCCCAGTGTTTCAGTCCGTGGCTTTGTCACATCATCTTTTCTATATATTTTAATGTTCCTCAACTTGCCTCTACTAATTTACCAAGCTTTACTATTCAGCCCATCTCTACCACCTTCATCCTAAAATGTATTCAAAAGCTTAAGCCATGTACTCCATCAGCCGACCAACTTCCATCTGAATTTCTTCAAAGAGCAGCCATAGAAATAGCCTATCCCATATCTATTCTTATTAACAAAACCATTAAAGAAAGAAACATCCCAGATATCTGGAAAATCTCATATATTATACCCTTACACAAGGGAGGAAACTCTACAGAATATTCTAATTATAGACCCATTGCCCTCCTGTCTCCACTAGCAAAAATCATGGAAAAATGTATTCACCACCAACTAATGTACCACTTAACTAAACATAACATACTATCTCATTGTCAACATGGTTTCAGACCTTTTCATAGTACTACTACTGCTCTCCTTTCCTTCACTGACTTCATTAACAAAAACCGCAATAATAATACCCTTTCTTCAGCACTTTTCATCGACCTATCAAAAGCTTTTGACATGGTCAATCACCCTCTTCTCCTAAAAATCTTGGAATCACTTGCTATTGAACCAAATACCATCCAGTGGTTCACCTGCTATCTTTCTAACAGGAAACAAGCTGTACTCTGGGAGAATAAACTCTCCGCTCTTCTCCCGATCTCCCTCGGTGTACCACAAGGCTCGATTCTTGGACCCCTTCTTTTCTCCCTATTCATAAATGATTTACAAGTAGCTATTCCCCAAGCTACGTGCATACAATATGCAGATGACTCCACACTCATCTGCTCTGCAAAAACCATCCCAGAGCTTCAAACTGTTACTCAAAAGGTATTCCATTCTGTTGAAGCATGGTTCTTAAAACGCTGCCTACTTCTTAATGCCAAAAAAACAAAACTCCTCCTTTTCAAACCCACTACCAGATCTCCCCCACTGGACTTCTCTATCTCTTCCATTAACAATACTCTCATATCACCTGACTCTTCTACCAAACTACTAGGTGTGACAATTGACAACAATCTTAGCTTTGATTATCACATAAACAACACTATCAAAACTGTACATAGAAAACTGGGCTCCCTCTATAGAATTAAAACATTCTTATCTCCAACAGCCAAAGCTACTTTGGCACACTCTCATCTCATTTCCACTCTTCTCTATGCCTCACCTATTTACACTAACCTAAAGAAAAATAATCTTTCTAAATTGACCACTACTTACAATAGTATAGCAAGATTTGTTACTGGTAATCAATTCAGAACACACCACTGCTTGAACCTACAACAACTACACTGGCTTGAATTACAAAACATGTTGCTTCTTTCTCAACTTCCCATCATCCACAGATCTTTTTATCTGCCAAACAACACTCCTTCATTTTCTAACCTCCTCACCCCTTATTCTAACCTGAGCTCACTCCGCTCCTCTAACAAACTCCTAGTTACTGCTACCAAATCCAATAACCTTGCAGGTGACTCCCTGTTTTCTAACTCCATTGGTAAACATTGGAACCTATTGCCCACTGAACTGACTTCTATTTTATCTCCTGTCCTTTTCAAACAAAAACTCAGACTCCACCTTACAAAACACTGGCTATGCCCCTGCCTTAACCCAGACTGAACCCATGTATTCAGCTATTCCCACTACCCCTTCATCTCTGTGACCTCTGCTACCTTCTATTTTATTTCCTCACTATTCTATCACTTACCTCTCCTCTATCCTTCTCCTTCCTGATTATATTACTCAGTTTACTGAGGACTTCAAGAAATATCTAATCTAATCTAATCTACTTACATAGTTGTCTTTAAATACCCTTTTATCTTTCCTATGATGTTTGATTATGCTAAATAAGTTATGCCTGTGTTTTGCTTCCAAGAACGATGAGTACACTATTGTACAACTGTTAATTGTGACTACAATAAGTTTGATTCTTTGTATAATATTTTCCTGATACAGTATATTTTTTATGCTGCTCTTTATTGCATCGTATGTAATAGTTACTATGTCTTAGTGGAGCTTTTCTCCCCGGGCCTCTGCTGAAAATGGAAATATATTCAGTCAGACTAGCCCAGTTAACAAATGTAAAATAAAATAAAAAATAAAAATAAAAATAAGTAGAGATGGCACGCTCACTGTTTTCCTACCGATACTGCAGTGTGTTTATGGTGCGGAATATTTCCAAATTTGAATAACCTTGCATTTTTTGCGAACTGCAGTTTGCCTGAATTTCTGATTCGGTAGATATTCTAGGGTGACTTTTAATACATCTGTAGTTGCAATAGTACATTGTTTTGAATATCCTATCGTGAGAGAGTTCAGTAAGCAAAATGGCGACAATTGGCTATCTGATATGAATGACCATTCTCTGGTGTGGCTGTTTTTGTTCCTTTGTTACTGCTCATTTTTCTTGTCTGTTCTTAAGTCAAGCTGTGTATGCTGCCTAGTTTTAGTTAAATTGATGATTTAAGTTTTTTCCTTTTGTCTGTTCTCTCCTGTCCTGGAGAGTCGTCATGCCTCTGTTACTGCCAGCAGTGTTTCCAGTACTGCTGCTTTGATCACATTGTATCCTATAGAGTTACTGTTAACACTGCAGGTGGGTTAAGGAGATTTGGGGGCAAGAGGGAGAAGAGTAATAATTAGAAAATAGGGAGATAGAATCATCTGATAGATCCTTATGCACAGAAAACTTGGACAGGTTAGAACTGGGGTTTACTATGATTATTCGTATGCCATTTAGTCAATACGAGATTAATCTAAATTGAAAGGTCTAAAGCTTCTGGAAATAGCTGTCTCAAAACAGTTGTACTTCCAGGTCTGCAAAGCATGCACAAATATTTTGTCCCCTGTATTGCCTGGTGTAGGGGCAAGACCCACTTCCCCCACCATTAAATAAACATACTGAAAGGCCACATAAACTCAGAGAAGAGAGAGAGAAGGGGGGAAACAAAAATAAAATTCATCTTCCTTCCTTCAAATCCCTAATACAGACTATTCCATGAACAGGGCATCCCCAGTAAAACATTAACAAGAACACTCGCTCATCTGCCTACTTAACCTAATAAACTACTTGAAACTTTATCAAGGTGTCTTTACTCCTTTAGCAGAGATGGCATCAGAGAAAGAGAGTTCCCTAGATCTGCTAGCTAAAGTGATTTTAGCTGGACTAATCCTTTGTACTATGTTTCAGCCGAGCAAAGTTCTGACAAGAAAAAACATGTAATCTTCTTGTTTCAGTAGCCCTAGACTTGCAATTCTGGGCTGTGATAATGCACAGGTAACCAATATAACTGTTATGAATAAATTATTTAATGCCTTTTTGTACCCATTTCAGACTTTTGTGAACTATAATATTAATGCTATGATAAAGGCAAGCCTATCATTTTCACCAAGGGATGCTCATAGGTCAGGGGAAATCCACCCTGCCCATGAGGCAAGGCCTGTTTATTAATTTTTGATTCTCCACTCTTTGGACAGATCTCCATTACCTGGACTTTTTTCAACTGTTAGTTCAGAATAATGGAGGCAAATCTCAGGATGAGTTTCATGTTGCCTCTTGCAGTGATGATTGTTAGACCATACCACTGGGTGGTATGTACAGATCTGCATGACTGTCTCTATCCACAGTGATGGAGTGAATGTAGCTTGCATGTATCTACCTGTATGTGGCACAGTTTCAGAGATTTTATTTATTTATTTATTTAATTTTCTTAACCAGGTAGGTAGACTGGTCCAGCAACAATTTTCAACCATGTCCTGGGCCATTAGGCCTTAGCGACAATTTATAAAACATTTACAAACAAAAAATTTGCATAAGTTTGTATAAGAATAATTAAACCACAAGTTTTTAAGAGAAACATAAATGAATAGGTAGCTGAATAGCAGATTATATTAGCAACTGCTAGCATACATTGTATCATTGTATATATTTCACAGTAGTTCAACCATCAGTGTATCACATTTCAGCTGTTTTTGTTGCAAATTCCTTGTTTGATGAGCCATTGTCCTTTTTGTGAAGTTGTGTGTACAAGGTTTTCCATGTACTACCAAAAATATAATGAGTTATGCTGAAGACCTGTAATACTAGTCCAAACAAGTGAAGAAAAACAAAGTGCAGGTCACCGCTGAATCTGTTCAAAATCTTCTTTAATAAAAAGTAAGCGCTTTCGGAACAAATCCTTCATCAGACATAATACATGCATCACTAAAACAACCATTTTTAAAATATGATTCATCCAATCATCTACTCTTAAAAACCCGCCTTTTTTGCAGCACTGGTTTAATGGGTAAGACATCATTAAGCCCAGGTGGTCTGTGTGCTCTAAGATCCACAATCCATTTCGATTCAGCTAATGCTGTTCTATGCTGAATGTCCCCCCCCCTGTCACTAACTGTAATGTTTACAATGCATCTAAACTTAAAAGTGTGTGTGGGGTACTGGTTTACATGTCTATATAAGGCATTACTCTCCTGTCCTGTTCTGATGTTACTGATATGCTGTAAAATACGAACTTTCAACATATTATTTGTCATTCCCACATAAAAACATTCACATTGTTCACAATTGGCCATATACACTAGATGTTTAGTTCTACAGGTTGCTCTCCCTTTAAAAGAAAATGTTTGTCTCATTTCAGGATGTCGATATTCAGTATCACTGTTGATATACTTGCAAGCCTTACAGTTACCACAGGGGTGTGTACCTGTATTGAACTCCGAAGTATGTTTCCTATCTAAATGTACCTCTTTGCATAACAAATCCTTGAGATTGTTGTTCCTTCTATAACGGAACATGGGACTGCACGTGATTCACAGATAATGTAAAGTCTAGCAGCCAGATACCACTGTATGCTACCAAAGGAGTTTGTGGCTCTGAAGGTTAGTAAAATGGACAACAAAGAAATCCTGAAGGAAAGTTAGATGACACATTGGAATACACAGGTGTAACTCAGTGAGATATCAGTTGTGTAGCAGGCCATGGTGACACATACTTAGATGGGCAGTAACACACACACTACATGACATTTTCATGTAAAGTTCAATGTATAACCATAACCAACCAGGAGATCCTTGATTAGTAGAAGCTTAACAGTGCTGCCTTGGACCGTATCTGAGACATGTCATGCAAGTTTACCCTGGCAGTACATTGCATGGTCCCATCTAAGTATGTATAAAATGACAAAATGCCCATAGTCACACTTTTTCTTAAAACATAACTATCTGTCTATGTCCCAATGGTTTCTATAACCCTTTGTTTTCTGACAACAAAAATATTTCATTCACATTCTGGGGATACTGTCATTATGATGAAGTTATTACTGAGTCATCTGTTTCTAGGATTCCAAAAGCAGTCCCCAGTTGTTGATGTGGTATATAGGAGACGAGACACTTAATGTTATGTGATCATCAGATGGGAAATCAGATGATCATGGAGACACAGCACATGTTGGCAGCTGTTTCAATGGTGATGGGCACAACAGACTCTACACATGATGCCATCAAAGCCCCATGTGGAGCAGAGAGACTGAGATACACAAAAATTAAGGATTCTGTGACAGTTCATGTGCAGTGTAGATGATGACAGCATACATAACTGCACATGAAGATGATTACAGCATATATGTATATCTGTCACCCTGGCTGTGCAACTGGTGCTGAAATATAGCTCATACAGTAAACATTCCAGGCATTTGGCACATGTTGACACCACGTGTTGACACCATGTGGATATGATACTGCTGAAAATGCAGTTCATACAGCAAACATTCCAGGCGTTTGCCACAAGTTGATACCACGTGGATATGATACTGCTGAAAATGCAGTTCATACAGCAATGTTACCTGTCAGAAATGGACATCAGCATAGAACAAAGAAGAGCAGTGACAAGGGGACATCTGGGAAAACAGGTGGTATGCATGTGGACACCAGAATACATTTTCACTGGAAATGTAAATTTGAGGCATGGAACATGTATGACCTTTTACTCCACAGTGGGTTCCCCGTACCTGTTACAATCATGCATTATGATGATTTCAGTCTGTCATCACAAGATGCCTGCTTAGAATATGTAGAACAGGGTGTACAAGCAATTATCACCACTAGTGAAGCCCATATATGACCTCACAAGTGGGCAGGTCTAGTACTTTACTGCCTCTAGACTAGCTGTACAGTACAGCCCAGTCAAGTCAAGTGATTGGTCTTCCCTGGTGCAATGCTTGATAATATGTTGATTAACAGACAACCTGCAGCATGGTCCCTTACCTGACAGCTAATGTTGGTGGAGAAAACTCAAAGGATGTCTTGCATGTTTTTAGCCTTTTCCCCACATCAGTTAGCCTTGTCCATCAGATGTGGATGGTGACTGTCCTGCAGAAGAGGTATCATCATTGTGCATGTAGGTTGCATCAGTACTGCTGTCTCCTCCACAGTGTTATATTCCACCAGTCTTTGTTTCATTGTTCTGCCTTTGGATGGATGTAGAACACATTCATCTTAATCGTCATCAACATAACCCTGTCTGGATCAAAATCACAACATTGAATGTTGTACTTCTGTACAGCATGTGTCATTAATACTGCCATCTGTGCCATCCTTTACAGAGCTACCTACTAATGCAGTACCCATCCCCACCAGAAGGGGCAATGCCATGGCTCAGCTGTCAGAACCAGTAGCTGCATGTCCCGAAGTGTGGGTTAATGGCCATAAAAATGGGTTGCCAGACCAGTTAATACATTTACAGTAAAGATAAAATCACCTCTCCAACAGCAGCACAACCGTATTCCTCCAGTGAAGGTCTGGACATTTCAAAAATACAAAGTCCATAGGTTGGTAAGCCACGCTCCAACCACAAATAAATTCAGCAAACAAACGGATGAGCATACTCCATGGCTGATGTAAAAAACTTTAATAAAACAATTAAACACATATTACAACACAGAAAATCAGGTAAGCACTTTCACAGTCTTTCACGACTGCTTCCTTAGACTTAATACATACAGCCTCAATCACTATATATAACAATGAAGAACCAGTCAGCAGCTTAATAACATAGTTATGCAAAACAAGATGAAAATACATTCAATAAGTCAAAGATGCATCAATCATCTTAAAAGGAAGCAAACCAAATGTTTAAAAACATATGTATCTCAAAATATCTAACAAGTTGTCGAGCTTTTAATACCGGTTTCAAAGAAACCCTTTCATTCATCCCAGGAAACCTATCGCCACCCAGACATACTATTCATTCTTGTTCTTTCAATTCCATCAGGTTCTTAAAATCCCCACCCCTAATGCTAGCAGTTAACATTTCTAAAACTAAAAACTTAAAACTATGGCTTTGCCCACAATCTAAAACATGCTGGGCTAATACATTGGCAGCTTTCTTATTCCTAATATCATTGACATGTTCTAAGATCCTGTCTTTAAAATGCCTACTGGTTTTCCCTATATAATATACATAATGTTCTATACAATAAGCAAAATAAACTAAATCTTTGGTCAAGCAGTCTGCATATAATGAAGTATCAATCATAAAACCTCATGTGGGATGTATAAATCTAGTACCTGCATGAATAAACCTACAGTCTTTGCATCTCCTGCACAGATAAGTCCCTTCATGGTCAGTTGGTGGTATATATCCATCATTCATGTTCTTATAACATAATTGCCTTTTTAACAACAAACTATTCCTGAACGCAAACTTTGGTGTCTTCTTAACTATTCTGCTTACTCTCTCATCTGCCTGTAATATAGCCTAATTTCTATTAATAATGTCACAGATCACTTTAACATTACTAGAGTAAGTAAGTGCCATCCTGACTTCGTCTCTCTGTTCCTGTTCACAACCAGTAAGGTGTCTATGATAGTCAGAAAAATAGGATTTACCAATAATATCGCTTTCAGGCCATAATTGTTCAATACAACCATCAATCTCCATGCTATTATAGGCTCTATCTAAAAAAAACTTTGTCTCAATCCCCATAGGGCATCTTTGAGGTCCTTTTCATCATTGTGTAGCCTCATAGTTGTTAATACTTGTCTTCTGACCACATTATGAGGAATATGGCAGGGTGCATGCTAGTTTTATGCAATAATGTAGTCTTTTTACACTCTTTCTTAAATATATTTGTTTTAAGGCTCCCTCCAGGGTTTCTACTGACCAACACATCTAAGAAATGTATTGATTCTCTAGAACATGCACTCGTGAACTTAGGAAAGGGGGTAGTGGAGTGTAAATACTCCACAAACCTACTAATCAACTCCACGGGTCTTTTCCAAATAATAAAAATGTCATCAACAAATCTTCTATAACATGTAATATAACCACTAAACTCACTGTTCCTAAGAACAAAATCTTGCTCCCATTTAAATAAAGGAATGTTTGGGTAGCTATTAGCACAAGCTTTGCCCATAGCTTCCCCAACCTTTTGTAGATAATATTTCCCATTAAACACAAACATATTATTGCTGAGAATCAAATCTAATAGTGTACATATTAAGTCTATCTTATCAGATGTCATATAATTACCTGCCATTAAAAAGATCTAACATTCCCAATACCCCATTCATTGGGGATAACTGTAAACAAAGAGGCTATATATAGAATAATAAAAGAAAACTCACTATCAACTATTGTACCATGAGTGGCATAAAACGGATCATTCAAAAAAAAGTTTGTATCCTTTAAAACTGTTTCAATAGTATCAAGTATTGGTCATGAACTCTGTTCTATATAAATTGAAAGGGGTTCTGTAACCCACCCCCTTACTGGATACTATCGGACGCATTGGGGGCATATCATATCTTTATGAATCGGTGGTAATCCATAAAGAATAGGCATCACAGGACACTTTACTGAACAATATTTAAACAATTCCTCATTAATAACATTCGTCATGAGCATATCAAATAAATAAAATTCTAACCTTTCTATAATCCTAGGCACCCAGTTCTTAGGAATAAGAGCATAAACTGTACCATCACTCAACATATCAACCATCCGCTCTATAGAAAAATTTGTCTAGAATCACTATGCCTCCCCCCTTATCAGCTGGACAAATCTCAGTTGATGACATTTCTTTCATTTGGCTGCAGCCTGAGGTTTTTTGACAAAATCAAGTTTAATGCACAAAATTTAAACAAATGTAATTACTATATATATATATATATATATATATATATATATATATATATATATATATATATATATATATATATATATATATATATATATATATACATATACATATATAAATTTATATGTATGTATATCTTGAGAACCATAAGCATTACTAAAGAAGTACAAATGCCAAACTGTTCCACACAAACTAATCATTACATTGGACATATTCATTATATTCTCAGCCTTAAACAGCACTTTGTAAGTCATAATTAACATAGCTAATATTAAGTTCTGTAATGTTTGGTAAACAGCTAATAAAATCTTAGTAACCTCTCACCACACAAACTACTCATTACATTGGACGTATTCATTACATTCTAGACCTTAAACAGCACTTTGTAAGTCATAATTAACATAGTTAATATTAAGTTTTGTAATGTTTGGTAAACGGCTAATAAAATCTTAGTAACCTCTCAAGATGTGCACATACTGCTAACAGCATTTTCTTCATCTATCTGTGAACTTTCATATGAGCTTAAGCAGTTCTATTATTTGGTTTGAGATATTTAGAGAAATATGAAAATATAAATAATTATACAATAAAAGTTCTTAACCATTCAAAAATATGCATGCTGATTGGACAGCCCTTTCAGTTTGCCTATTGTAAATCTAGATTATCCCAATAGAAAAAATTCCAGCTGCTGAAGTCTTCTTCATCAACTGGACTTTCTATTGGAATATGCTTCAAAAGAAGAACCATAACAAAGTTAACCAGGCAGAAGGAAAAAATATATGGAAAAGTCATGGAAAATTAAGCTCTATACCCTATATCAGGCACATACACACTTCAGATAACCTTGCAGTAAATTAGGAATAAGTTAATACATACAAAACACTAACGTGCATAAACTCTTGACATATCCTTGCATTAATTTAGAAATAAATTATCATGTGAAAAAATTAAAAGTTACTGTTACTTCTCTCACTCAGAAATGTGCATGCTGATTAAACAGCCATTTCAGAATTGTAAACAGTGGGATCCCACAGGGAAAAAGTCAGTCAAAAAACTCCACAGTGTTGATTACTTTACTTCTAGAGCTAAGGATTCACTCTTACCTTAAATATTTCTGTCTTCTGTCTTCCAATGCTGTCCATGGCTGCATGTTCATAAATATTGTTGCTGATAGTGTCATTCCTGACTTCTACATGTTCCGTCAACTGGCTTTGGATCAGAATAATATAACGTCGACAAACTATTAAATGAACATATGCAAGTGCAATGGCAAGATGGATATAAAAACGATTTTATTACTAAAATACTGTTAAGCGGTTTTTGTTTGTTTCATATAGCAAACTTCTTCAGACATAAATGAGACTGAAACAGTTAGCTTATATATTTTAAAATCTGGCGCCATCTCCTTACAAACAGGAAGTGACATACTATTATTCTGTTTCTTAAAGGTACAAAACTTAAATGCTACATATGAATGATCATACTTCAACATTTAGATAATGACAGATGATTTTAACTGTATATCCTTTTTAAAAATGTTAATGCATGCTAGCCTCTGGCTTATTATATATATTTTTTTCAAAACGATATTCTCTCAAAACTAATGTAACATCTATTTTTTACTGTAAAGTTGTGACTTTTTCTGTAATTTTTGTACTATGTATTGGATCTTTTCTCCTTGGGACTCCATTGAAAACGGGCCACAAGCCCAGTTGGACTAACCTGGTTAACAAATATCAATAAAATAAAATAAATATCCAACTAGTGCAGCCATTATAAAAGTGAATACTTATTAACAAATCTCCTCAAATATAATAAAACACTAAAAACTAAAAATTGACACTAATCTAACATATATATCCCAATAGCTTATAACCTTATGTTAGTATTATATCTACTCAATAAATATGATGTGCTTAATTTTGAGACTATACAGTAATATCCACTGTCTAAAAATTATATATAATAAAAAATTGATTAATAAGTTTATGTCCAATACAGATAATAGTATAATAATCTCAGTGTTATTGAGAATAGTATAATAATCTCATTATTATTTTATGTATGTCTAATAAAAAGGTGATAACATTATACACATTATTATTCTTTATGACATCACATTATCTTACTAATGCCTTTAATGTAAATATGTTGTTTATAGTACAGTAATCATTAAGACCTGTCCATACACATGAATTCAAATTCAACTGCCAAATTAATTCAGCCTTTTCCAACTAAACTGCCTCTCCCACACCGCCATGACTATATTTGCAAAGATGGTTCCACAAGGAGAACCCATGGCAACTCCCACCTTTTGTAGGTAAAATTCATCACCAAACTTGATGAAATTGTTCTTCAAAACCATATCGAACAATTCCACATACAAGCTAACATCCATCTGCAAAACTCCCTGCTCATACAAATAACCGTCTATAGCCTCAATACCTTCCTGATGGGGGATAACAGAGAAAAGATATTTTATGTCAACAGTTAAAAGTAACAACTCATCCTTATACACACTTTATCTTATTAATTCAAAAAAATGCCATGAGTCTCTGCAAATTTGCAGCTGGTTCTCTAAATACTTCTTCAACTTATTATCCAGCAACTTAGCACAGCCGTACATGATAGAATTACACCTGTTAACTATGGGACGAAAAGGGGGATTATTAATATCCTTATGCATTTTCGGTGCTTCAAAGATGGTTGAAATAGAGGGGGAAATCATATTTAAATAATTGAACATGTCCATATCAATCCTATTTTTGAGGAACATATCATTGAGCATTATGTTAATTCTTCTATATGCTGTATTAAGTTCATTTTTACTTATTTTTCATAGGTGTCAGTATTAAGAATGGCCTTAATTCTCCTATTATAATCAAACATATCCATTATCACTAAACCCCCTCCCTTATCCGGCTTCATAATTCTAATATTCTGCTGCATCAAAAATGCTAATATACTTCTTTCATCATTAGTTAAATTGTTCTTGTACTGCCCATTCCTTTTTTGTCAGTGCATGCCTGATATCCAATTCTGACATCATCTCATACAATGTCAAAACTGGATGAAGGGGAGGGGGGGTTAAATGTACTACTAATTCGTAGATGATTGTCATTATGATTTCCATCATTACCAAATATAATTTTAAAATTCAATTTGCGTGAAAAAATCTTTAAATCTATTAAAACATCAGCTATCTTGGCTTTTTGTGCTGGCACAAAAGTTAAACCCTTACTCAGCAGATTCACCATAGCCTCATCAATCCTAGTATTCGAAAAGTTCTATACCTTGAAATCCCTAAGTGTATTATACAAAATTACCAGTTTTACATTATCATTACTATTGACTTGATGAAAATTAACACTTCATTGATTAATGTAAAAAATTAAAGCTTCATCATTCACCTTCACAATATTATTGGTGGAACTGTCAATAGAATTACTTTCCAAACAAAAGTTGGCATCATGGTTTACATCATTCACATTCAGCGATTCCATCACATATTCCTGCCTCATCCCTGATAACCCCATCTGGTTCCTCTGAGATGGACTGTAAAAATTTGGATTATTAGTCCAGTTAGAATTATTGTTATAATAATGTTTATTACAAATTCTTTCCTATCTCCTTAATGTTAGAAAGTTTTGTTCATCCACTGTCAAACTCTCCTCTTCCAAATTATTTGGCAAATCATTCTCTCTTGAGATTGTGGGTGGTTCCCCTTGTAATTGAATATTATTACTTACTCATTCAGTGGGTTTTTGCTCAACTCTCGGTGGCCTGGCATAAGCCTATCCCTTATTATACTGCTGCTTATCCCAATTTAACTTTGTTTCCTTTGTTTTAATTCAGATGTCATCTTTTCTATACTGGTATAAATATGCCTGTGCTCATATTTATATGTATCATATTCAACATTCACTTGCAGCTGCGATTCAAGTTCTTTACACTCATTGATTAAAGTATCTATTTCTTTTTGATTATATTTAATGAGCAGTTCTAAAGATTCTAAACCATGGTGGTCAAACATTGCTATAAGTTCATTATGCAAACTAGAATTTTCTACCAAACCAGCAGGATCACGCCATATTCATAACCCTTTTGGGACCACCTTGTTCTTTATACAGTCTATTAAATAAATGTTCTCAAGCTGCATTTTTTCAGTCTTGAGAACTTATTGTCAGACTGATTTAGCGTTGTTCTTATGATACTACCCCCTTCCTGCATGCTGCTATAACAGCCCTCAGTGTGTTCTTCATTGATTATCATTTAATGATGGGGGTTTCCATGAAGCAAGATTGTCATTGACTGTCCTTTCAGTATGTACAATACCGTTTACTGCACCAGTTATATTATGTTGGTCAGCAACAGTAATATTGAAATCTGCATTGCTACGTGTATTAGAGAGCTGCAAAACCATACCAGCTGCATTGTCCATGTTGGAGCTAGAATCCTTATGTACCTGCTGCTCCTCTGCTGCAAAGTCTCGGTTTGATCCTATAAACAAAGTTCTCTGGCCTGGAGGAATAGTATCTGAGGTTGGTGAGCCCAGACTTTGCTGCTGGCTCACAACCAGGCTTCTATGATCGTTGAACTGTCGATTCTGCTCTTGGACTACAGTAGACAATTCTCTATTATGCTGCATTTGCTCAATTCATATTTGTGAAGAAACATCTATACCTTGCAGCTGTATTATTGGTGAATATTCCACATGTGAAGCCGCTGTGTCCCATTGCTGCACCAACACTGAGCCTTGACTGCTTCGTATATCATCCACTATAGTAGCAAGACCCTCCACCCATTGAGTCAAATCATGGATTAAAATGACTAGGTCCCAGACCAAATGTAGTTGCTCCTCTTGTTCTTTTTGGGAAAACATTATTTGAGATTGACTGTTTAACTCCATAAGCACGTCGTGCCACTAAAAAAAACTACTATTAAAACAAATAGAACAACATCGACAAACTATTAAATATTCAGCTATTGGGATATATATATATATATATATATATATATATATATATATATATATGTATATATATATATATATATATATATATATATATATATATATGTATATGTATATATATTCGATTAGTGTCAGTTTTTTAGTTTTAAGTGATGTTCTTCATCTCACATTGCTGCAGTCCTTACACTTGGGTAGTCCGCTGTCCTCGGTCGGCCCGAATATCAAAGTATAAGGCTGACGTCGGTCAAGGCGCATTTGACTGACATCAGGACGCCAGGGTACAAATGCGCATGACCGACGTCATATCCTCAGTCTTTTTTGCCGCATGGTCCGATGCAGAAGCAGCATTGCAAGTGCCGGTTGGCGTTCTGAAATTTTTCGATTCCGGAGTTTCAGACCGAGTCAAAGTTGGCTAAGTCCCCGTTGGGGAATATTTTAGTTTTTTCTTGCCTCAGTGGTTTACCGGATGTCAGAAAAAGTGAATAATTGTATTTCTTGTGGGAAACAGATACCGCATAGAGATTATCATACTTTGTGTATTCCTTGTTTAGGGCCTGAGCACGACGTTGTTGGGTGTCGCTCTTGTGCTAGATTCAATAAGCGCACTATAAAGAGAAGGTTGGATTGTGCCAGGTTAGTCTTCGGGAAGCGGTGCAATTATAAAATGCCGTCGGATGCTCCGGCGCTTCTTCGAAGAAGCGCAAGGACAAAGCAGTCAAGCCTAGGCTAGAGGAACCGTCCGTACCGGACGCCGGTTCTTTAGAGGTGTCGGTGGAGCCGGTGGTTCCACCGGAGGTTTCTTTGGGATCCCAGGGAGAGACTTTGTTGTTGCAGGATGTGGCCTCTCAGGAGGCAGGTCAGGCTGAAGGGGCTTCTCAGGTTACTATACTACCCTCCCTTCCTAGGGTGGTTAGGCCCTCTCCTTCTGTTTCCAAGGCTTCTCCCAGAGGCAGGCCAGGTTTAGCTTCAGTTGGTGTCACCCCTAGTTCTTCAGGAACTGTGCCCAAGAAGCATATGCTTAAAATGGCAGAAGATTTGATTACTTTGATTAGGGGTTCTTTGCCCCCTCCTGATAAGAGACCTAGGGTGGAGCCTGAGTTAGGGAGTTTTGAGCAGGCTTCGATGTTTCAGAGTCTTCGGCTGAAGACTTGCAGGAGTATTCTCCTTATTCTGATTCTGATGTGGATGATTCTACTCCTTCTGCTTCTCCTCCTGAGGATTTTTCTTTTTCAGAAACTCTTCATTCCATGAGGGAGCATTTTAAGTGGGAAGGTCAGGACTTCTCTGATTCCAGGAAAAGGCTTAGGGAATTTTTGTTTTTACCCCAGCATAGGCCTTTGGCTATACCTCCTGTTTTGGATGTGGTGGAAGATGTTTTTACAGAGGCTTCTCTTAATCCTGATTCTTTGCCTCCTGCTCCTGTTAAACTGGATAGGTATTACAGGGTGCCTGAAGCTCATAACTATCTTTTTAAGAGTCCTAGGGCGGACCCAGAAACTGTTAGTCAGGGGCCTAAAGGTGTTAAGGCTTCTGTTGTCAAGAATCCGGTTCCTTCTGATAAAGAGGCCAGGGCTTTGGATAGATGGGGAAAGAAAGTTTATACTTCCTCCACTCTAGCTATGAGGGCTTTGAATTGCCAGTTTCACATGTTGAAATACCAAAACTATCTCCTTTCACAATTGAAGTCTAAGGTTGATGCTCTGGCGGAAGGTATTGATTGTAAAGAGTTGCAAGATTTAGTACATGTTTCTGAACAGGTGGGTAAGCATTCTTTGCAATGTGGTTTTGATGCTGTACAGGCCTCGCCTAGGGTGGCTGCCACTGGGTCAGTTCTTCGCAGGCACGCCTGGCTGAGGGATCAGAATTTATCTGACCATGTTAAAACAAGGATTTTAGATGCTCCTTTACAATCTGATGTGTTGTTTGGTTCTCCTGTTGAGACAGTTTTAAAGAAAATGGAAGACAAGGCTAAGTCTATGCAGACTGTTAAAGATTTTTTGCAGGTTCAGCCTCCAAAGTTTAGTAGAAATTGGCCTACTAAGGGGTGGACATATCCTTCTTATGATTCCCAGTCTAGGGGTAGATCTAGACGTGGTAGGGGCAGAGCTCAGGGCTTTTTCAGGCCTAGAACAGGGAGTTCTCCTGCACAGTCTTCGGGTGAGGGCAGGGGTCAGTCCTTTCGTAAACAGACCCAATGACCTACCTTTTCAGCTGCCAGAGCCTTCTCATCTGGCAGCACCTTTGGGAGGAAGGTTGGCACTTTTCAAAGAAAATTGGAGTTTAATTACCCAAGACAGATGGGTATTGGATATCATACACCACGGTTACAGGTTTTATTTCCATACCTTGCCTCCTTTCAAAGGCATGCCAGACGTTCCTCCTCCACAAAGAATAGAGGCTCACAAGCAAATTTCTCTGTTACTCCAAATAGGGGCCATTCAGCCGGTCCCTATGCCAGAAGTGGGCCTAGGATTTTATTCTCGCCTGTTCCTAGTACCAAAGAAAGGGAACACGTGGAGACCAATTTTGGACTTATCTATCCTCAACACTTATCTGGACATTCCCAAGTTCAAAATGTTGACGTTACAGCAGCTTTTACCTCTGCTGGGCAAAGATCATTGGATGGTAACTTTAGATCTCAAGGAGGCTTATCTTCATGTTCCTATCAGACTGAGTTGCAGGAAGTATCTGCGTGAGCTGGGACTTCTCATTATCAGTTCTCTGCATTGCCCTTTGGCTTATCTACTGCCCAGAGTGTTCACGAAAGTTCTGGCTCCAGTGATAGCTTTCCTCAGGTTAAAAGGAATACAGATTTATCCTTATTTGGACGATTGCCTGATTCTGGCTCAAGGAAGGGACGAGCTTCTTCATCATTTGGATTATGTGATAGCAGTGCTAAGATGCCTGGGGTATTCTGTGAACGAAATAAAGTCCAGTCTAGTACCCTCTCAGGACATGTGCTTTCTGGGTGTGAGACTGAATACAGCATCCCAGATGGCCTTTTTGACCCCGGACAAACAAAAGAATCTTTCCCTTTACTTTCATCAGTTGTCTCATCAGTCCAGGCTGACTGCAAGGACAGTCCTTCAAGCCTTGGGGTTCATGGCATCTTGTATTCTGGTGCTTCCCAATGCCAAACTGCATATGAGGAAGCTACAATGGTATCTCAAAAATGTATGGACACAGCACTGCCAGGATTTGGACACTGTCATTCAAATAATACCTTGCATTCAAAAGGAATTTTTGTGGTGGGCTCAGGAATGTCACCTAAACAAGGGACTCTCTGTGATCCGGCCAGAGGCGAGTCAGATTCTAACGACAGATGCCTCAGACAAAGCTTGGGGAGCTCATCTGAATGGAAAGTGGATACAAGACAAGTGGCCTGCCAGACTACAACATCTACATATCAACTTGAAAGAGATGTTAGCAGTCCAGTTTGCATTAATAGCTTTCAAGGATTTACTTCTTCCAGGGCAGGTGTTGATTCTAACAGACAACACAACTGTCATGTGGTACATCAACAAGCAAGGCGGAACACATTCTTATCCTCTATGCAGGCAAGCAATGATTTTGTGGGAGACTGCTCTCAGTTTACAGCTAAATCTTTAGGCAAGGTTTCTGTCGGGAGCACAGAACTCCTTAGCAGATGTGTTGAGCAGACAAATTATGGATCCCCACGAGTGGAAATTGGATCCTCATGTATTTCAGAAATTGACAGTGTCATGGGGAACTCCAGACATAGATCTGTTCCCTTCTCCACTAAACCACCAGCTGCCAAAGTTTTGCACAAAAAGGTTTCATCCCACAGCTTGGAAAGTGGATGCTCTTTCTTTCAATTGGAGCAATCTTCATGTGTATGCCTTTCCGCCTCTGCCTCTCCTCCCAAAGGTACTACTAAAGGCCAGACAAGACAAGCCAAGGATGATTTTGATAGCTCCAGATTGGCCTCGATAGCATTGGTACCCATTACTGAGAAGCCTGGTACGGAAGCCTCCATGGCCTTTGCCTTCGATTCCACACCTGTTGTCTCAGGAGGACAGTCATTTGCTCAATGTCAAGCTTCACTCTCTGCACCTAACAGCCTGGCATATTCTGTTTTGAACCATAGTGGGCCTCCACTTCCACAGCAAGTTTTGAATGTTATTTTGGAAGCTAGAAGGCCTAGTACAAGGAAAGTGTACGCAGATAAATGGAAGAGATTTTTATTTTGGAGTGCAGCAAAGGATTTTGATGTTTCTGAGCCTAATTTAAGTGTGGCTCTTCAATATCTTACTGAGTTACTGGACAAAGGTTTGTCCTTCTCTTCTATTAAGGTTCATGCTGCAGCAATTTCGCTCACTATGATTGTGACCCACCATTGTTTTCTCATCCTTTGTTCAAGCAATTTCTTAGAGGGGCAAAGAATATAAGACCCCCACGAAGAGCTCCTACTCCTGCTTGGGATCTCAATTTTGTGTTGGAGAAACTCACTCTACAACCTTTTGAGCCTGCAGCTACTACTGAATTAAAGTTTTATCATGGAAGACTGCTTTTTGTTGGCTATTACCTCTGCAAGAAGGGTTTCTGAGTTGCAGGCCCTTATGGCGGTTGAGCCTTTCTTAATTTTCCATAAGGATAGGGTATCTTTACGTACTAATCCTTCCTTTATGCCTAAAGTGGTTTCTAGTGTGGCTTTAAACCAAACTATTCATTTGCCTACTTTTTATGCAAATCCCCAAAATAAAGGGGAAAAGATTTTGCACACTTTAGATGTACACAGGCAGTTGCTGTATTATTTGGACAGAACTAAGGGGTTCAGGCAGTCTCAGCAGTTATTTGTTTCTTTTGCTTTGAGTTCTCAGGGCAAGCCTGTGTCAAAACAAACTATTTCTAAGTGGATTGGGTTTTGCATTGCTTTCTGTTATTCCCATCATGGCAAGGAAATTCCAGCTGGGATTAGGCCTCATTCCACTAGGGCTACTGCCACTTGACAGCTTTTTGAGGGGTGGCAACTAAGGATATTTTGGAGGCAGCTACTTGGAGTTCAGTGCATACTTTCTCTAGGCATTATCACCTACCACTTTACTCTAAATCCAGGGCTGGTTTTGCCACTGCTGTTTTGCAGGGCATTTTGGCAGCTCCTGCTTCCTTATAGTTTAGCCATCCTCCCTTACCTCTGCTTTGGGATTCTACCCAAGTGTAAGGACTGCAGCAATGTGAGATGAAGAACATAGTACAGTTTTGTACCTACCATAAATGTAGATGTTCAAGATCCACATTGCTGCAGTCCAATTTACCCTCCCTCCTTCCCCTCTGTAGTTGAAGGCGGTTGTGTGGGTTGGGTTGTCAATAGGGTGTATATTGTATATATTGTACATATTTTTAGTGCTAGGATGGTTGGTTGTTTGTTTGCTGTCTTTTGGTTTTGACCTTTATTTCTAGGGTCTTCTGACATCTGGGGCAAGAAAAGACTGAGGATATGACGTCGGTCATGCACATTTGTACCCTGACGTCCTGATGTCAGTCAAATGCGCCTTGACCGACGTCAGCCTTATACTTTGATATTCGGGCCGACCGAGGACAGCAGACTACCCAAGTGTAAGGACTGCAGCAATGTGGATCTTCGAACATCTACATTTATGGTAGGTACAAAACTGTACTTTTTGCTATATTTGAGGAGATTTGTTAATAAGTATCCACTTTCATAATGGCTGTACTAGTTGGATATTCAGTTAAAACCATCTGCCACTATCTAAATTTTGAAGTTTGCTCATCCATATGTAGTATTTAAGTTAATTTACCTTTAAGAAACAAAATAATGGTATGTCACTTCCTGTTTGTAAGGAGATGGTGCCAGATTTTAAAATATATAAGCTGTTTCAGTCACATTTATGTCTGAAGAAGTTTGCTATTTGAGTAAAACGAAAAGCACTTAACAGTATTTTAGTAATAAAAATTGTCATTTTTATATCCATCTTGCCATTGCACTTGTATATGTTCAGAATAATATAACTTAATAAAATATTAATACTGTGAGTGACCACATAAATAGTTCCATTGAAATACAGACTGTGCCCAGAATGCACCTCCTGTGACTCCACAGCACCACAGCTAAGAAAAAAATGAAATAAAGAAAAATGCAGACCATTCATAAAAAGCAACCATATAGATTCCTCATTACCGTAAAATAATGAGCAGAAACTTCAAGGTATAGTGCAGTACATGTACAGTACCCATCCTACATGTACAAACACAAAGCTTCCAGTGCCACGGAACCAAAAAAATGCACCAGTGCCATGAGCCACATGACCCAACTCACAGAGTTCCATGAGTTAAAGAAATAAAAAAACTTTTTTAAAGTTAAGCACTTTCATCAAAAACTTGCAAAGAAGTTCTGATTATAATTTTATTTATTTATTTATTGTGGGGGAGATGTAAGCGCTTCACCTTAATGAAGTTCATCTTTATTTCACTGTTTTGTGGAATTCTTGAGAAATGGGTTGTGTAGTTTGTGGCATCAGACTTGCAGACATCAGAGGGAGAACTTTAAAGTCCATTTATAGAATGACGTTATTTAGAAAAAGGTATGTTTTATTTTTCTGTTAAGTGATGTCATTGTATAATAGCAATAATCCACTCCTGTGTGTAAATAATGCAGGCTTTACCCATTGCTGACTTTATTTAGTCACTCAGGCTTCACCCACATGATAAAACCACTCCCAGTCATGGATTATCGCTAAAATAGTACATGGACAACATTTAACTTCTTACTAGCTGATCTAGAAAAACATCAAGTGCCAATGAATATGCGTTGTCAATAGTGTACGCTGTATAATAAAATCTTTCAGTAACTTGTATGTAGCATGATTTTGGACTTCTTAATGAAAATATGAACAGGCAATATTATACATTTAGAGAACTGCCTGAAACATCATTTATAACAGCTTCCGTATGTTAATCAGCACATGCATTTCATGTGAGCTAGTATCATTCCCATATAGAGTGTATCATATTAATTAATTATATGGCTCCATAGGTCTACTTCAAAGGATCAAACAGTCAAATTGTTGAAACCCATATGGTCAAAAATTTATTCTGTCAAACCATTCTAGCAGAGACTGTGGTACAGTATGGGTCAGGAAAATTTCCCTTTTCCTCTGTAGTGCAGTCTTGGAGTTGGTATATAATTATTAGGGGGGGCGGGTGGTGGAACCCACCCCATGGGGGTGCAGGCTTGCACTCCTTCAAAAGCATTGTTTCTGTTGTGTGCAGGTGTTGTTTGAGTTTGATTTTTTATGTCAACGGCTGAATTGTTGCCCATATGGTTGTTGGGGGTTGGAAGGGTGGACTAATGGTTAAGGTGTTTGCCTTATAAACACAAGGTGCAGGGTTTGAGTCTCACAAGGGATAATTGGCTAGGCTTAAAAATGGCTCGCAAGTGCAGTTAGCCTAGTACTAATCTATGAACCTTTGAACCATATTAGGTTTGATAATTTGGCCATTTGATCTTTTGACATAGACCTGCCTTCACAGCTATACATTGGCTACTTTTCTGCACCATGATAAGACACTGAAATTTGAAATAGATGCCACCATGAAATATATTGCAGCATAAAGTTATCTTACATTGTACTTTACTACATGCAATGATGCACTTCAATACTTCCATTCACAAACAAAATGCACAAGCATTTCTGCCGAAAATGAGAATATATGTGTGTATGTATATATATATATATATATATATATATATATATATATTTATATATATAATTGAGCAAATAATGGTGGTCAGTCTCTAAAATTCACCTAGAAAACAAGTGACTTCACCTGGCTTTTATGAGAGCTTCTAAAGACACTTAGAAACTACAGTCACAGATAACTGCTAGGATTGTGACCTGTCTTTTGCAACAATGTCTCTGAATTAAAGATTAGACTGTGCATTCAAACCTAACTTTGCTAGTGTTTTCTCTAGCAGCCCATGAATCAACAGAATATAGGCACCCTTCTACATGCAAACACGCACATATTCAAATATCACCCACGACACATACATCCACTTATCCACGAATAATCCCCAACGTTTGCTGTCACTCAAAGAATCACTCACCCACTCACCAACATGTATGCTCCAATATACAAAGACACAAACACATATTTACATACATTCAAACATGGCATTCCTTACCAAAGTCCCATAATGCACCTTCCCATGCAGACAACAAAAAATAACACAGATACACATCATTCCTCCCAACCCAACCTCTCAGCTTTGAAAACTATAGCAAGTTACCGTCAAAAGTCATAGCAGAGGGTACAAAATCATAGACTTATAATATGCTAATGTGTAAATTTGCACCTCTAGAGAAGGATGGTGCAATACTTAAATTCACACCGTAAGGGCAGATGCATAATGTATCTTTTTGCACTCTTGGGGGCACAGTCTGTAAAATTAGGATCCTTGTGATTTTAGCAAATGCCTAATTACATAGCTTCACCACAACTGCATCCTTACTGCACTGTGACCTGCTTAAGTTACTCAAGCATACTTCAATATGATACAAAACAGCCCAAATAAAATCCCTTGCAATCAGTAACCAGCAGTAACTTTAGCATAGTAAACAGAATGAAGACTGTTTTTGATGTCTAAAGCTTCATAATAATTCACAATACAAAACCACATTATGTGAACTAAAATAGCAAACTAAATGCATAGCCTCCCTCCCTACAGTTCCAAAATATGCATGTTTCTAAACAGTATATCTTTACAGTACTGAAACTGTGACAGAATAACATAGTTAAAATTGGAGGCTTAGCAACATTCTGAAAATAAATTTAACATACATAACCAGAATAGATGGTAAATATGCCAGCTTTGTAATCAAGTTTATACTGTATTATCACTCTCGATTACTTTGCAAAATAACAAACAGCATACTTAACTGACTCACTATATAATAAAAATGGAAACTGAGGAATGAACTAGAGTGCATCTTCTTTTCTAAAGCTGTAGAGAACATAAGCATAACAGTTAGTACAGGCTAGTCAACCGGACCAGCGCACATAGACAAAGTAATTATTTGGAACCCGGAACCAAGTCCTGTGGTTCTGCTAGCAGCTCAGCAGGGGAACCATTAAACCCATTGCTGCAATGCTTCTTCACCTTGCATAGACTCCCCAATTTAATCTACAAGCAGAAGCAGAAGAAATATGCCAGAAATCCCAGTGGGTCACAGTGTTCTCCAAACTGCATATCTTTTAACTTCTTTGCTCAAGAAACAAGGGTTACAGCTAGAAATAATGGGGGGAAAAAGGATCCAAAGTAGGAACATTTTTTAAATGTTAACATAATTCATTTAAAAAACATAATAAGAAACAGTTTGCAACAGCATGCATTTTGTAAGCATCAAGAAATATGAAACTGTATTGCCTTGACTGATTGTAATTCTCAGAGATGTACCAGAAAATAAAAATGTTATGAGGAACAGAGCAAAAATATGGGACAAAATCAGAGACAGGTGACAGAGAGAGAAAGACTGACTGCAAGAGAAGCAAGAAACTTGACAGGCTGAGAAAGATATAGTTTCTGAAAACAGGACCAGCTCTATTGTAGCCTTTACAGAATTATTTGTTATAGCTCCCTCCTTCCAGTCTTCTATTGTCTCCATTACTGAATAAAAAAGAAGAGAGAAAATATCTCAAAGTGCCCCTGTGGTGCTGTTTTTAAACTCAGTGCACTAGCATGGAACATTAGCAGCATCTGCTAATGTTCCCTTTGACCCTGACAAGTTCCCATAAACCAGTCTGCAACTGGTTGTAAAACTGAGCCAATAGAATCTGGAAATTAGACCTGTCTGTTGCCATTGCAGAATGGAAGAACTGTTGCACTTTCCAAGGGTGAGTTCAGAGAATTCCTCCAAATGTTGGGCACTTGTTTGCCATGCATGCATTTATTGAGTCTCATTCATGACCCTACAGATGTACACACACACACAGGCACATACGCACACCCCCCACCCCACTGCACTTACCTGTTCTGTGAGCAAGTATTCCCACAGCTATGAATAACGGAATGCTGTCAATCAACCAAATTCAGTTTTTACTCTTAGTGTAAAAGTTTACTGTGCTGAGTGATTCAGTGGATCATTCAATCAAGTAGATCAGGAGCTCCAGACATTCATTGAGGGGAAGCACGTGGCTAATTAGCATTTGCCACTCCCACAGACTGCCACAATAATATACGGTTTCGTCTAGAAGATCACTGTTCATAGTACAGCCCCTGTGAGGAGGAAAAACTACACCAGTAGAGCAGTCTCTGAAGTGGAAAAGCTTACCTTGATATGGAAACCTTCTGAAGTAAGGCCTTACATTGCTCTAAGTCTTTCTGAATCCCAGGGTATTTGATTTTAGCATAAAATGATAGGATAGTATTATATGTCAAAGGCAAATATTAAATATTTTTTGCAGAATCCAGCTGTTCTTTTGCTTTTCTTGTACCGGTTATTCTCTGGTCTTTGCTTTAGCATAATTTAGTGAAGATTTATGATGCAAGAACTTTAAAAATATGTTGTAAATTTACCTAAGGCATTATGCTGATCAACATCTGATAGAAGACATGCAAATGACATTGGTCAATCATTCTTCACTTGACTTCCTGTTTGTAGACCATCTGCTTACCATAACTGTTGTATATCAGCTTTCCTAGACTATATGTTCATGCTTCTGAAGTCTAGTCACTGAGCAATGTTAAAGCAGAACAGGCAGATATGTTTCCCTGTATGTATTGTACCATTGCTATATATTTCCATTTTGAGGTATTATGTTCAGTCATAGGATATGATGTATTATCTTTCAGATCTCCACTGTTAGTACTGTCAGACTAATGTGTTTTCTGACTACTTCATATGCTGTTTGAATTGTTACAAGGATACTGCACTTTTTAATTTCTCCAAATCTTTTGGGTTTCTAATACTATGATAGGAATGGACCCCAATCATAAGTCAAAATATGATTAAAGTTTGTGAAATTAGTACTGTTTCAGTCCTTGATGTTAGCCAAAAGGGCTCTTCACAGCACCTGCAACGTGCCCAGAACTGATTCCTCCTGCATTACCTACAGAGTTACATGTACAGATAGCATATCTAAATAGGACTGTAAATTTGATTTTATAAGATCCATTGCTCCTACCACTGTTGGAACTGTCTAGGTAACCTTCTTCCACATGTCTCTCATTTCTGCCTGCAAATCCTGGTATTTTATGACTTTGTCTCTCTCTGTACATAAGACCGTGTAGTCACTGGGAGCAGTAGTTACGATCAATGTCTCTCTACGTAAGACCGTGTAGTCACTGGGAGCAGCAGTTACGATCAGCGTTACTCTTGTTTTCTTTTCATGGACAGCTATATCTGGTCTTCTCACATCTTTTTTTTTAAACTGTTGATAGTGGGTGATCCTATGTGATACAAACTTCATCATTCTCTATAATACTTTGTGACTCATGTTTCCAATTCTTCTCAGCTACTTCAATATTGTAATGTTTACACAATCAAAACCAGTCTTGCCACGTTATTATGCCTTTCAGGATACAGGCCCTGTGCCATTAATGTATCACACCCAGTAACAAGATGGGCAACTGTTTACAGTTCTGTTTTACAGAACCTGCATGTGTCTGTTTCTCCTACATGCTCAATGGACTTTGTAAACCAATGTGCACTTAGTCCGCTCTCCTGGACCGCCATTATTAACCTTTCACGTTTTGGTTTAAATTTACTTCTCCTTAACCGTTCTTGCATCAGATCCTGACCAACATGAGGTTATTCTAGGAGCTCTCTGTACTTGCAACTATATTTATGCCTTTTCCACATTTCTTGCTTTCTCATCTGATCCTTCTCCTTATATTCTTTCTTTTTGTTTTTTTTTGCACATTCAGTTGCTGCCTGATTTTTCTGGTTTCGTTTCCATTTCTGCTTGATGCAGTTATGCTTCTGTTAAACTAAGCAAGTAGGCCATCTTAGACTGTTCTCTTCATGTTTCAGAAGTTTTACTATCTTTGGATCTGATGAGGTCAGCAGATATGCATGCAGTCCTACGATTGCAGACCTATACATGTAATCAGTTTTGAGGAGGCCCATACCTCCTTCAGAACAAGCAATATGTAATCTTGGTATACACTGATTTTTATATATCATTTCATAAGCATGAAGCATTTTTCTTGTTTTCCTGTCCAACTTATCCAATACCTTTTGGGGCCAGTCAGTCACCCAAAAAAATTTAAGTTAGAACAGGAAGAGCAAATTGGTTATAACTCTATCTTTGTTCCTAGATGTCAGGGCTGTTTTCAGTATTACTTTTTGTCATCTAAATTGCTCCTTACTGAGTTTTGTTCACATTTGTTCATGTTTTATTGCCTGTCCTTCATCAGTTCCCAAATATTTATACACTGCCTCCTGCTCAAGTTCCTTTATATCACATTCATCTTCCTGACTGATATTTTCTTGGTGCTGCAGCTTTCCTGCTTAAAATGTTCCTTTTACACTTTTATCAAGACCAAATGACATTCTTATATCATCTGAGAAAGACTGCGGTGGTGGTGCTGCGGTAGCATTGTCGCCTCACAGTAAGACGTTGTCCTGTTCGATTCTCAGCTAGATCGCCTTCTGCGTGGAGACATGCGTGAATGGGCGTACCTTCGTTGAAGGTTGTGTGTCAGGGCTGGCAACTCGGCACGTAAAAATCTACTGCCAATCTTTAGCGGACCGGAGTTCCGCTGTGGTGACCCCTAACCGGGAAAAGCCGAAAGACACAACAACATATCATCTGAGAAAGTTTTGACCACTTCCACTTGTCCTTTCAGCTCCTCATCTGATGAACTATACAGTTTTAAATCATCTATAAAAGGACGATGAGAAGTCTTTACACTTTGTTGTTTTCTGGGAGCTGAACTGTGACCATGACCTAATCTGTTAAGTAAACATCTTAATGGGTTAAGAGCAAGGCAATAGAGAGGTGACAAAGAGCCATGCTGCAATATCCCCTGGGATAGTAATTTGTCCTTTATCATGGCTCAGCTGCAAAGTGTTTTTTCCACTGTTTCATGGTCACTGTACTGTAATTGATCAGCGTATGGTATATCTAATACATCTGTAAGCTATCCTTTATCCATGAATGTGGGATGCTGTGAAATACTTTTTTTGTAATCTATCCATGCCATACTACGATAATTCCCTTTTTACAATTCTGCATTATGACTTTATTTAAGAACAATTGATCCTTTGTTCCATATAACTTTCTTTTGTTACTCTGTTGTTCTATTGCTAAAATTGAGTTTCCTTCTAAATGACTATAAAATCTGTCTGTATCATTTCCAGTGTATAGTTTAAAAATTGTCAGAAGGCAAGTTATTGGTCTATATTTTTTTAGGATAGTTTGCAGGCTCACTCTTAAGGAGCATCGTGTTTATTGTTGTTAACCAGGCTGGTGTCTGTTCTGGGTGCTTGTATAAGTAGAGCTTAGAAAAATCCTACATTTTCATGTAAAGATGTTAATACTCTTTGCCAGAAGTTAAGTATTGCATCTGGGCCTGGGATTTTCCACTTAGGAGCTTTTCTTAAGTTTGTTGCAATTTATGTGGCCATTACTTCATCCAATTTCACATCTTGTACATTTGAACTTCTTATTGTTTCTTTAACCTCTACTATCCAGTCAGCATCTTTTAGTGTTTTACAGGATCTTCATAGATATTTCTCAAAAATGTGTCAATTTCTTCTCTTTTGGTGGTGTTTCTATTTCTTTTACTTTGTTTCCCAATTCTGTATAAAACTTTTTGGGTTATCAAAGAATTGCTATATTTTTTTCTTTATATTTATCTGCATATCTTCTAAATTTTTCTGTGTGTGCCCATAACTTTAGTTTATTTGCAGTAGTGTCCAATAGATCCTGGTCTGTTCTGATACTGCATGTTGCTCTTATCATGGCTGTCTTTCCAAGTATTTTTGTTGATTTGTTCACTGTGCTAGTCTCTTCTGTGACACTTATTGCCTTAATTGCTTTATAGTTTTCTCTGTTCTGTTCTTCCATGATGGTACTGGATTTCTTTCTTTTCTTTTCCTTTATTGCCCTGTTTTTTTGCAGTAAGACTTTATCTGTTGTTAATTTTGCTGCACAGTAACATATCCTATTTATTTCTGTTATTTCACATGAATTTCTATCAATAGTCTTGCTTACTGTGTTCATTTGTTTTATCAGACTTCTAACATTTTGGGTCTTATAAACTTTCTGTAATCTATTTCTTTCATCAAGCTTTATATTTCTATCTGTCTCTATTAAATCAAGCAACTCTTCCTTTAGATCATTTTTATCTAATCTGTAGGTACATTCTTTGTTCTCTGTTTCCTGTGGGCATTCTACAGAAAGTTCCAGAGCATCTGTCTGTGACATATTCTCTTAAGCTGCATCCTGCACCATCCATTGCTCTTTCATATGGGAACTTGCTGGCCTATCACTCCAGAACATTGATTGCATCACAGGTGCCACCGTTTCTTATTTCTTCCTTGGTTGTGCAACTCCAACAGAACTTTGGTACTGGATTCCTGCTGAAGGCTCCAGAGTATCTTTGTGTGGCAACTGATCAGTTGCTTCCCGTTCTACCTGTTTTTTCCTTCACTTGGGGACTCACTGTTCTATCATGCTTTGACATTACCAGAGTTACATTTTCTAAACTAAATACTTCAGGTCACAGGTGATCCATAACTAAAACTTCTATTTGTTTAACTTCTTCATTATTAATCCTCTTTTCTACTTCCCCTTTGTTTTCTTATTTTTTGTACTGCAAAATTTTCCATGTCTAGGTGCTTTTGCCTTTATTTCTCTTTAAATATCTCTAGTACTGCTATTTTTATTGATTAGTTTTTTTTTTCTCCTTTGCATAAATATTGTACCATATTAAATCTCTTTTTCTTCCCCATGTCCTTATTTCTTCTTCATATGTCTCCTGTTCCACCTGTTTCTCCTTATTTTGAGGACTTATTGTTCCATCATGTTGTGCCATGACCTGTATTAGACTTTCAACACTAAATCCTTCACTTTGCAGGTATTCTTCCATTTGTTAAACAACTTCTTTACTAATCTTCTACTCTACCTTCCCCCTTTGTGATCTTATTTTGTGTTTTATGAAATTTTTTATACCCTGGTGCCTTTTCATGTATTTCTCTTCAAATATCTTTGGAGCTGCTCTTTTGGGTTCCTATCAGTTCGTCGAAACTTCAGCAGTTCGAACGCCATATGTTCAAACTGTGAAGTTCAAAAACTGACTATCGTGAAGCCGAGGAACACCAAATTATTTCCCAGGGAAAGAATTCAGTTGGCCATTTCTGCGGCTTCGCTATTTTCAGTACTGTGGTGGAAATTTATGGGTCGGGTTCAGGTAAGTGTGCGATTGTGCGGACATTAGGCTTAGGGCATGGGTTAGGTGAGTTAGGGTTAGGGCGCAGGTGAGGTGGGTTTGCAATAGTGACAGACTTTAGGGTTAGGGCAGGATAGGTAAGTTAGGGTTAGGGCACGGGTCAGGTGAGTGTGCGATAGTGACGGACCTTAGGGTTAGGGTTCGGGTTAAGGTAAGTGGATAGATAGTAGTGTATGTACAGTTTAGTGTAGGGTTAGATGTAGAATTTTAAGTGTATGTGTGTGGATTGCTGTTTTTTTGGTGTGCTTGTGTTGTGTGTGTGTTTCTTGGAACAGCGATTTTTTTTCCCTGGGGAAAAAAAATCACTGTTCTAAGCCTTCAATGGTTTTGCACTTCGAGGTTAGAAGTTCGAACATATGGTGTTCGAACTTCTGCCATTTCGTCGAAGTGATATAGACCCGCTTTTTTGTATTGATTAGTTTGGCTTTCTCCTTTGCATAGGTATTACACTATTACAGATCTTTTCCATGCCCATGTTTCATTTTTATACATTCAAAAGTCTCTTGGTTATGTTGTTTATATTCTCCCACTTCCTCAGTAGCTTCTTTTTCCAAAAGGCCCAAGGTTTCTTGGTCTGTATAATGTTTTTCACAAATCTGTTATACTAATGAATACAAATTTGCATTTGAAGCTTTTGACAGTTTTTTCTTGAGCAAGTATTTTCTTTCTTCTAATTTATCTCTTAATCTTTTTGAATATCTTCTTTCTGGAAATTCTGAAATTCTTGCATAATAGTACCAACATATATTATTTTTTTATCCTCAGTAGTCCACTCTTGTCATATTTATGGCTCTTTTTTGCCTGTCAGGTTTTTGTGTTTTTTGTGGACTACTACTTCCTTCTACAATAAGGGGCCATCCTCCCCCTGGACCTGGGCTAGCCCCATTGTAGGAATGTTTCCATGTCCCGAGGATTCTACACTGTCATTTTCTCCAGTCCTGACACCAGTGCACCTACCAGGATTGAGCACTTTTTTATCCTGGGACTTGTGCACCCAGCTATTTTTTTTAACCTACATCTATCTAGCAATAACCGACGATGTGGGTGTGGTATACATTTTTAAGCACCTTTATTGAATTAGCACTTGTGACATAGGTAAATTTACATTTACATAAAAGTAATCAAATTGTATTAACAGATTAACATTAACAAACATTATACATCACATATATTCCTATATGTGTGTGGTGTATTGAAAGATTTACCTGTGGTTGGCGTGGTTTAATCATAAGGGCAAAGCTCAAGTGATTAAACAAAGCCATCTGTGGGTAAATTTTCAATATACCACACCACAGAGTCAGTTATTGATATTATACAATGACATTATTTAAGGAAAAAATGTCTTATTTTTCTTAAATAATGTCTTTGTATAATGGTGCCATGGTGTTCTTCCTCTTTGTTTCCCCGATTTTCCATTGCTTTGTTGATGTACTGCGCATGCATATGGGACTTCCAATTCCACATTTATGCAGTACATCATTGCTTTGGAAAGCAAGCAGTGAAGATAGGAAGGTCTTTGTTGCTTTTTTTTTTTTTTTTTTGTGGGGGGGGGGGGGAGCTGTAACCTATGGATAGTTTAGAGGTATGAGAGACAGGGAAAATACAAGAAAAATCAGGTATGTTTCTTTAGTTTTACAGAACATACCTAATTTTTCCTTTGTTCTCGGCTCTTGTAAGTACTTCGAAACTGTCAGGAGGTTACAGCTTTTATTCTTATTTTAAGAAATGTGGACTATATAAAGGAGGCGATGAATAATGTTGCTCTTTTGCATTGTCTGAAGGAAAGCAAGTCTGAAACGGAAATGCGTGTCATTATTTAATGACTTCATTCCTCAGTGATTTGTCAGAAAACTGCAAATTTTATAAGGAATGAAGTCACTAAATAATGACACTCATCTCAGTTTCAGACTTTCTTTCCTTCAGACTAATGCGTGTCTACACATACCAGTAGATAAAAAAGTCTGACTGCTCAGTGATACTTTAGCGCCCGGACTTTTACAATTGGTATATCCTCGATTTACAATAGGTACGCTGGTTGGGTTGACCAATCAGCATGATCATTTTTGAATATTAATGGCCAGTCATTGTATAATATAGCAATAACAAAGGACTGGATGTGGTATATTGAAAATGTACCCATGGCTGATGTGGTTTAATCACGAGGGCGAAGCCCAACTGATTAAACAAAGGCAACCATAGGTAAATCTTCAATATGTCACACCCAGGAGTTGGTTATTGCTATTATGAAATGATATTATTTAAGAAAACAATTAGTTACTTTTCTTAAATAATGTCTTTGTATAAGAGCTTTGTGGTGGTGGTCTGCTTATTTTAGATGATGTGCTGCTTTTTTGACGTACTGCACATGCGTATGGGATTTACGTCCCCACGTTTACACAGTACATTAGTGCTATGGAAAGGAAGCAATGGAGAAAGAACGATCTCTGTTAATAATTTATTTTAAAAAAAAGTTTCAAATTCAGACAGTTTGGAGGTACAAGAGAGAGACAGGGCAGAAATGCAAGGAAAATCAGGTATGTTTCTTTAGTTTTGTATAACGTACGTGATTTTCCGTGTATTTCTGCAACATCTCTGTCATACATTTAAACTATCTGGATTTCATATTTTGCACTTCTCTGAATGAACAGTCGCATATATTAATAGAAGAAAGTCCTGGCAAGTGGACTTTTTCTATTGGTATGTCCTGGATTTTAGAATGGGCATGTTGGTCAGGTTGACTAATCAACATGCACATTTTTGAATGTTAATAGCCAGTCATTATATAATATGTTTTATTGGACCAACATAGGTTTTGCAGTTACTCGAGGTATTGAGTTGACATGAGCCCTTCATCAGGAGTTAAGTTAGGGTGTAAAGCATGAAGCCCACACTACACCTCAGAGACTGATTTTGTGTGTGTGTGTGTGTGTGTGTGTGTGTGTGTGTGTGTGTGTGTGTGTGTGTGTGTGCGTGTGTGTTTGTGTGTGTTAGGGAGAGAGAGAGAGACTGAAAGTGTATAACAGGGTCAAGACATCCTACAAAATCAAGGTTTGGCATGTTACGTCAGACTTAGTGTTCATTGAGCAGAGATAACAATAACAGAGACTGCACTGACATTTAATGAGACAGTAAATCTCAAAATAAGAGATGGGTAGGGAGATCAGTTACATCCAGAGAAGGAAAACAAAAAGTTATAATTTGTAAGCCGTTACTCTGTCTAAACAAGCAATCTTTGCGAAATGAGGTTTTGGTTAATAGAAAGTCTTAATTAGCAATAACATGCAGTTCACATTGATGAGACTACCAAGAGAATAAGATACAGGGGTAGAATGTATGGATATTGTACGCAGTTAATATACTAAACAGACTATGGTTAGCTAACAGAGAGAAAGAAGTAGAAAATTGCATGAAAAGAAAATGGTGGCGTTACTTAGCATAAGATTCTTAAGAACATCTGAACTGGATAAAGTTTTGTTATGCCAACTGTCTCAACATTTAAACCTTTGCTAACTTTTTAAGTTTATGGTTACTAGTAATCTGAAAAGAATGCTGCCTTTGTGAAAATAACTGTTCTCTTGTCATGAATAAAATACAGGTGCTAAAATATAGACCCCAATAATCTTAATAGTTACTGTTAATACTCTGAAATAGTCATCAGGTGGAATCATACCTCTCAACCTCTTAGAGCAAGAGATCTGGACAAAGCAACAAATAATGAGGGGACAAATGCACAAAAATAGGGACATTTTAAGTACTGCTCTTACAGACTTATCAAGTAGATAGAAATGCAGGTTTTGCATTATCATATATTTTCTGAAGGGTATGAAGTCTGAAACTCAACCATCTGTCATTATTTTCTGACTTCAAACCTCAATGATTTACCAGTGATTTGCCAGAAAACAATTTTATGAGAAACAGACCAAAAATATGAGGCAAAATATGGACTTTCTGTGAAAATCTGTACAGCTGAGAGGAAAGGTTGGAATTCATAGTAAGTTCATCAAAGCATTCATTACCTGAAGAAAAAGGGAAAAATGTGTTGCTGTTCAGTGTACCTTATTTATGTCCACTGTTACTCGAAAGGAAATGTTAGGTGTTAGAGTCTCATAAAACCTTTATCTGGGTTCATACCACTGACTGTCAGACTGAACAGTTGAATTGTTAATCTCCATTGTTGTTTTTTCCAAAGGTGTGCAGAAATGGCTTTTAAGAACCCTAATTGTCATATCTGATACAGAATGCTCAGACTGGGAGATGTGTGCGTATACTGGCTTGTCATTGTTTTATTTGTAGCTTTGTGTCTGCAGGCATTCATCCTCGTTCTGAGTAACTAGCCTGTCTTTCCTGTGTAACCTATATCTGGAAAATCCCTGCATTTAATTATATAAGCCAGATTTTTGGAAGTGAATATAAATGAAGCTAGTACTTTGACACTTCTGTTCTATGAAATTATTATGTTGTAAGCTATACAAATCAAGTGACATGTTTTGCATCTTGAATATAGCAGGTTTTGTGCTATTCTGTAACATGTTTTGTCCTGGTCTGTGTGTGCTTCTGACAAGAAGATTCTTTAGATTTGGATGTTGTTTAAATGACAGCAGTGGAAGCACTTGAAAAATGTCTTTCAGCTTATCCTCACTGAACATTGGTTGGTGGTCCCTTAATATTTTGTACACTTTTAAAGGTTTGGATGATATGTTGCCACTATTTGAACTTTGTCACAGGGGTTCCTGTCTTTATATTGAAGCAGATGTTCCCCTGGTAGCTGTATTGTTCTGTCTATAGCTCTGTCAAACTCGCTGGTAGAATTACCTTGAGTATAGATTCATAGAATATCACAAGGCTAATGGCTTAAGGGCCTTTACAAGCCTAGTCAATATAACCCAAGTTTACCCAATATATGACCCTTGGGGGGAAAAGTATGGCATAGATTTGTGCCTGTGCATTGAGTATCTTACAGATTGCTACTGTCCATAAGGGACATTGGCCCTACCTCAGATGTGAATTTGCAGTTCCACATCCATTGATCCACATTGCATTTGAAGAGGGCCAAGGAAGGTCTCTGCTTAATGTCAATAGGAAGCGTGTTCCAACAAAAGGGTCAGTCTCTGAGACACACATCTGTCTCTCCAGCATGTTTTGTTTGAGTTGCTGACTAAGCTTAGATCCCTAAGAGTGGGTGACTCTCATGCTGTTTGACTTGCAGATGTGTAGCGACTCCATCAGAGCTGGATTTATGAGTACCTTTTAGGTCATTCCTTAATAATCAGTAGGAGACAGAGTACAGGGATAGGGATTTTAGTCTATCAACATAGTTCATGTTATTTACACCCTGTATTTTCTTTGTGAGGAACCTCTGAGGTCACTCCAGCTGCTATAAGTGCCTAGTCAAGTACATGACAAATGGCACAATGTACTCGGTTATTGGTCTAATGAGGACTGAGTACAGTGAGACTATAATTTCCTTCGATCTGGATGCCATACCTTTACATATAAGTTGTGGCACATTAAGATGATTTCCTCACCACTGTGGATAAATAGCAATAAAAGTTCAGGCTACTATCTTGCATTCCCTGATAAAATTATAAGGTTGACTTGTAGGATATGTGGGGGATCGGAGGTGAAAATTAAAGTGGGTGGGTTCCTCTCTGATAATTTCTGTCTGAGCAGAGGAACCAGGCAGGGGTGTCCTCTTTCCCGTTTACTATTTGCATTATATTTAGAGCCATTGGCAAAGAAAATAAAGGACTTAGAAATTCAAGGATATAATTGCTATGATAGTCAAGAAAAGCTGGCTGTATTTGCAGGTATTATTTTATACCTCATAAAACCAGAAAAGGACATTTCAGTGTTGTGGAACATTTTGAGAGAGTTTCAAATCTTGTTGGGATGGAAATTAATGAAGCTAAACCAAAGACAATAGCTGTAATGCACCCACATATGAAATGGTTCAGCAATATCCATACTTACAGGGACATGATAAAATGAAGTATTTAGGAGTATTGATTAAAAATGATTCTGGTGTGGCAGCTAAGGATATGTGGAAAGACACGAAGCAAAAGATAATCCAAAAATTGAGAAATTGGAAGCCCCGTTTTATGGGTATGGATAGCAAGATATAAGCAGTTATTTAAGTCCCTTTAGTCTTATACACAGGTCAGGCATATTTTAGCAACCAGGAGAGAAGTTGTGGATAGCAATTAATAAAGAGCTGATGGATTTTATCTGGGAAGGGAAAATGGCAAGAATTTAGTGGGATTAGCCGATTCTTCCAATAGAACAAGGCAGTCTGGGATTACCTAATTTGAAAGGTCCCTATCAGTTCAGCGAATGGCATCTTCAGTGCACTTACATCAAACATACCTTTCTTCGAACTGTTCATAATGAGATTGAGATAGAGTGAGAAACAGGAAATTTGCCTTTTCCCCACTGTAGTGCGATCTTGGAGATAATATATATAATTAGCAGTCCCACCACATGAGCGGAATTTAATAAACGGCATTTCCGATGAAATGCTGTAAGTGATATAGACCCAATTTGAAGGGGTATTTCAGACCTGCATGGTTAACGATGCTATACATAACACAAGCAGAAACCTATAATTGCAAGTCAAAGGGGATGATGACGAAATGGGGAAGCCACAAGAAATGAGGAGAGACTGGGACTTTGGATATAGATCCTTAAGTAGAATAGCAATAACCATACGGACGATTATGCACACCCCGAACAAACACCAGCCTGGCTAACAACAGGAAAAACAATGCTCCTACTTAAGAGTGAAACTGCAATAACTTGCCTTCTGACGAAGTATAAACTATACACTGGAATTGATACCGACAGAGTTTATAGACATTTAGAAGAAAATTCAATTATGACAATAGAGCAAAAGGACAATAACATAAAGTCATATGGAACAAAGGATTATTTGTTGTTAAATAAAGTCATGGTGAAGAACTGTAAAAAAGGGAAAAAATCTAATTATGGATTGACTACAAAAAAGCATTTGACAGCACCCCACATTCATGGACAAAAAAGTGTTTAAAAATGTGTAAGATGCATCTTACGCTGATAAACTACTTCACAGTGACCATGAAACAGTGGCAAACCACATTGCAGTTAAGCCATGATAAACAACAAATTATTATTCCTGGGATAAAAATCCAAAGGGGGATATTCCAGGTTGACTCTGTCACCGTTGCTCTTTTGCCTTGTGATTAACCCATTAAGATGTCTGCTTAACAGATTAGGTCCTGGCTATAATTTGTCTCCCAAAAAGCAACAAAGTGTAAATACTTCTCATCTTCTCTTTGTCGATGATTTAAAACTGTATTGCTCATCAGATGAGGAACCAAAAGTATTTGGTCTTGATAAATGTGCAGAAGCAACCTTTAAATCAGGAAAGCTGCAGCATCAAGAAAACATCAGTTTAGGACAAGAATGTGATATAAAAGAACTTGAGCAAGAGGGGGTATATAAATATTTGGGAATTGATGAAGGATCAACAATAAAACATGAACAAATGAGAATAAAACTTAGTAAGGAATATTTTAGAAGACTTAAATTAATCCTAAAAACAGTGTTGACATCTAGGAACAAAACTCAAGCTATAAACCAATTTGCTCTTCCTGTTCTGACTTACAGTTTTGGAGTGACTGACTGGCCCCTAAAGGTGTTGGATAGATTACACAGGAAAATAAGAAGGATACTTCATGCTCATCAAATTATTTATAAAAATCAGTCCATACCAAGATTATACAATCCCCATTCCGAAGGAGGTGTCAGCCTCCTTGAAATTGATTACATGTATATATCTGCAGTTGTGGGAGTGCATACATTTCTGCTGACCTGACAAGACCCAAACATAGGTTCATAGGTGTGTACTATGCTAATGGCCTTGGGGGCTTTACAAGCCTAGCCATAGGATTACCCTGGTATAGTGCCACCTGACCTTAGTTCCCAGTGCCTCTGTCGAGTAGAGCCACTGGAGTTATTCCCGGGGTGAATTTTCTGTTACCCATCCACTCATCAAGATTTCTCTTGAAGAGAGTCAGTAAGGTGCTCTGCTTGACATGTAAGGGAAATCTGTTCCATAGCATGGGAAGTCTCTGGTTTATGAACCTGTCCCTCCAGCATGTTCTGTTAATTGTGCTAATGAGGTTGAGGTCTCTGAAGGGTGTGGTGCGGAGGGATTGAGATTTCTTTAGATGGGTCAGACATGCTTTGTAAGTCAAGCAGAGATCGCCTCTAAGTAGGCAATATGAGACAGAGAATAGTTGGAGCTTTTTGAGTCTGTCCATATACGACAATTGTTTAAGGCCTAGGATCCTCTTTGTGAGATACTTTTGCAGCCTCTCCAGTTGTTGCAGGTGTCTAGTGAGGTATATGCCAAATGGGGCATTGTACTCTTTGATTAGCCTAATGAGGGAAGAGTAGAAGGAGACAATGACCTCTTTCTTCCTGGATGCAAAACCCTTAGTAATGAGATGTGCCACATAGAAGGACTTTCAGACCACAGTGAAATGGTGGTGGTCAGAAGAGAGGTTGCTGTCAACCTGTGTTCCCAGATCACTTATAACGCCTTCTGTGTTCAGTGGACTACATTCAATGTGGTAATTCATGGGAACTGAGTTTTTCACAAAGGGGATGACAACACATTTTTTGGCATTAAGCTTAAGGCCATGGTTCTGACACCACTCATTGGTCACAGTGAGGCCATTCTGTAGGATGTCAGGATCACTTGAGGAGTTAATAATAGCTCCCAACTTGCAATCGTCTGCAAACTTTGTCAGCCAGAGTCCCTTCATGTTGGCCTAGACGTCAGAGAAGTAGATACCAAACAGGAGAGGACCCAGGACCGAACCCTGTGGGACTCCACTCATGACTAATTGGCAGTTTGACATAAAGTCAGCTACTTTCAAGCTGTGGGTTCTATCTGTGAGCCAGTTTGCAACCCACCTAGCGATATAGGGGTTGATGCCAAGCTTAGTGAGTTTTTCTATGATACCTGAGTGAAGAATGGTATCAAAAGCCTTGACCAGATCAAGGTAGGCTGTATGAACCACCTTGCCTTCATCCACAGCTCTGGTGACTGACTCAAAAAAGTCGACCAAGCTGAGCAGGCATGATCTACCCTTCACAAAACCAAACTGTGTGGGATCCAGAGCTTGGAGATTCTCTATATCCTTGTTTATTAGGTCCATGATGATGCATTCCATAGCTTTGCATATCAGACTCATCAGGCTAATGGGGTGATAGTTCCCAGGGTCTATAGTCGCTCCTCCTTTGTGCAGAGGGATGACTGTAGCAGTGCGCCATTCAGTAGGGACAAAGCCTGAGGTGAGGCTGTGATTGAACAGGGCACACAGGTGAGGTGCCAGCTCACTCTGAAGTTCATATAGAATACAACCAGGGATAATGTCAGGTCCCATAGAAGCTGTATTCTTGGCCTTGGACAGTTCTGTTTTAACCTGTGCAGCAGTAATACTGGGTGCATGGCAATCTATTGGTATTGTGATTGGTTCATGGGGGGGGGCTAAAGTTAGCATTGAATCTGTCGGCCACTATACTGGCAATATCTGTTGGCTAGGTATAGGAGGTACCATTGTGCAGTAGCTCAGAGCAAATCTGGGTATTGCCATGGAGATTTTTACATAACTATAGAAGGCCTTGTAGTTGTCTTTACTATCTGCTGCAATTCTGTTTTCATACCTAGCTTTACAGGATTTGATGAGGGTTCTCAACTTTTTGTTGAGGCAGATAAGGGAGTTTTTCCAGTCTTGGGAATTCACCTTATTCCACATCAGTTTCCTCCTTCTGTTGTAGAGTTTGTTTATGGCAGGGGACAACCAGCTTGGCTTCCTTTATGTGGAGGAGAGTGTCTTGGTTCTATTGAGTATGGTGAGATCCATGCATATGTGTACGTGTTCATACAGTGCATTGGTGTATGATTCTGCGGTCATGCAACTATTCCCCATTTGCATGGGTGCCGTGAAGTTAGCCACATCTGTTTTTAGAATCCCAAAGTTAGCTTTAGAGAAGTTTTTCATGGTGGTTACCTTTGCTGGGGGTGGGGGGGGGGGTGGGAGGGATGTGGATTTCCAAGGTTATTAGTTAGTGGTCAGATCTAACCAGGGAAGAGCTGACTATTGGTGTAGAGCAATGGTCGCCCTTGTTAGTAATGAACAGGTCAAGAATGTTGCTACCTCTAGTGGGGGTAAGAATGAGCTGGTCCAGGGCATTGCAATTAATAAACTCCAGGAAACGTTGGGCAAGTGTATTGATACATGAGTAGTTTACCCAGTTAATGGAGGGAAAGTTGAAGTCGCTTAGTAAGAGTGTGTTAGGTTAGACCCTAATATTCTCCAGGGTGCTTAGGAACGTGGACTGCGAGTCTTGGGACATGGTTTGGGACCTATAACAGTCTACAACCTGAATCACTGTCTTACCCGATGTTAGCTGCACCTGATGTATCTCTGATGCGTTATGTTGGGCTACCAGTCTGGAGATCTGTGTATCCTTTATGAATATGGAAACACCACCGCCTTTGGAGCTTCTGTCCAAGTTCTGGGACCGAAAGGTGTAGAATGACTTATAGCCTGGTAGTGCAGGGGTGCTTTCTGCTGCCTTTAACCAGGTCTCTGTTACAGCACAAATGTTGATGTTCTCCATTTTAAGGAGTGCCTCGAGCGAGTGCATTTTGAGATTTAGACTTCTAACGTTGAGCAACATGACCCTCAGATTGTATTTGTTTGTAGCTGTTAAGGTGGTAATTTAGTCTTTAGAACACCACCTAAAAAAGGCACCATAGCATAGCAAGAGCCTTGGCCAGTATCAGGAAGCCCAGGGGTGACAGATACAGGCCATTTCTGGCAAAGCATCGAGGTCTGTCAATCATGTCATCCCAGGCAGAAAATGGATTCCCTTAGAATGACACCAGAAACTTAGCCAGGTGTTGAAATCAATCATTTTCTGTTTGTACTGTGGTATCATTCTGGGTGATGGTAGGATGCTGCTCAGGGCTAGGGTCATACCCACCTGGGCTACATAATCTAAGAGCTCCTCCATGTCTCTTTTCATGTAGTCCAGGGAGGTACATCTCAGGTCATTCACACCCACCCTCTTGTTGAGCGACCAGTCCAGCTACAGATTTGCTGTATCCAAGACTGTTTGTAAGCTCCTGAGCCCCCCAAGCCTTTCTGTGTTGGAGGAAAGCCTTCTAGCTTATCAGTGGGAGTAGTAAGCACTAGGTAACCTATCTACCACATAAGGAGTGGTTTCTGGCCCAGAAATTGTAGTTATTTTTAGTGAAAGTCTTGAAACATGAAGAGAATAAATCTATGATGACTTCGCTTCTTAGAGTAGCAGAAGCATATCAGTGTCAAGCAGGAATGGAAATCAAACCAGAAGAAGATAAAAATCAGGCAGAAACTGAATGTGCCAAAATACACAAAGAGTTCAAGTTGAAGGGTCAGATGAAAAGGCAAGAAATGTGGAAAATGCATAAATATACAGTAGTTGAAAGTATAAAAAACCCCTGGAAAAACCTCATGTTGATCAGAAATAAACACAGAAATGATTAAAGAGAGGCAAATTCAAACCAAAAGATGAAAGGTTAATATTGGCGGCCCAAGATACTGGACTACATACACATTGGTTTACAAAATCAATTGAACATGTGGGAGAAACAGACAAATGTAGGTTTTGTAAACCAGAACTGGAAACAGTTGCACACCTGTTTGTTAGTAAGCTTCTGAGCCCCCCAAATCTTTCTGTGTTGGAGGGAAGCCTTCTAGCTTATTAGTGGGAGTGGTAAGCACTAGGTAGCCTATTCTCCACGGGAAGAGTGAGTTTTGGCCCAGAAATTATAGTTTATTGGCCAGTTTTCCATCTCTTTCAACTTGCTGGCTTAAAAGCCTGCATTTGCATTTGTTCCCCACCTTTCCTGTAACTAGTCTAGTCCAGGTACAGAATTGCTGTATCCAGGACCCTTTGTAAGCTTCTGAGCCCCCCAAGCCTTTCTGTGTTGGAGGGAAGCCTTCTAGCTTATCACTGTGAGTGGTAAGCATTAGGTAGCCTATCTACCACAAGAGGAGTGGTTCCTGGCCTAGAAATTGTAGCTTTTGGCCATTTGGGCAGTTTTTTCCATGTCTTTCAACTTTCTGGTTTAAAAGCTGCACTTGCGCTTGTTTCCCACCTTTTCTGTAACTAGCCTAGTCCAGATACAGAGTTGCTGTATCCAGGACTGTTGGTAAGCTTCTGAGTCCCGCAAGCCTTTCTGTGTTGGAGGAAAGCCTTCTAGCTTATCAGTGGGAGTGGTATACACTACGTAGCCTGTCTACCACAAGAGGAGTGGTTCTTGGCCCAGAAATTGTAGTTTATTGACCATTTGGACAGCTTTTCCATCTCTTTCATTTTTCTGGTTTAAAAGACCACATCTGCGCTTGTTTCCCATCTTTCCTGTAACTAACCTACTGGGAAGCACTAGAAAGCCTTAAACTGATACAAGCCTTCTAGCTTAGAAGAGAGACTTTGGAGTGATTAAATATCAGTTTTCTGTACTTTTTTGCTGTACTTAACTGTTTTCTGCCTAAACACCAATTTTCCAGTGTTTATTGTGATTTAAAATCTTGTTTTTTTTACATATTGTACTTATCTGACTGCCTGCCCTTTTAAAAAGTCATTTTTTGTTTAAATAATTTGTTTAACTGTGCAATAGACTTTTCTGATCGTTTGTAGTTGTTTAAAGCTGTTTTAAGTGTATTTTTTACTGTTTTTGCCTTATCTTTTCAAAAAAACCCAAAACATTCCTTGTTTCACACCTTTCTAAGCTAGTATAGTCCATTTTTCAGGCTAGTGCTGAATTCAGGGCTGTGTTACTAGTTTCTTAGTTGCCCATACCTTACTTGGATAGAAGGAAGTTTCTCTGTTCACCTGTGAGAGAGGGAGCTTTGAACAGCCTATCTGTCCCTGGAGGAGTGGTTCCAGCACAGAAATTAGTAGTTTATTGGCCATTTTGGGCTAATTTCTATCTCTTTCATTTCTCTGCTATAAAAACCGCATCTGTAGGGTTTTGCGCACAGGGCAGCGCCGGTTAGCTAAGGTTAAATTATTCCCGGCTCCACTAAGTCTCCTCTTCAGTTTTTCCCTTGAAACTAGTCTAACTCTCAACCTAAGCACTCAGAAAGCATCTTACAGCCCAGCACATGCTCAGACCTAATAGCAAGCACTAATATACCCTGACACTTGATTGCCCAGCAGGGCAAGGCTCTTTATTCACCACTCACCAACCAAACGACTAAGCCACTCACCATACTATTCAGGCATGACCAAAGGGCAATTTCAGGTGTACTCTCCAGTCCAGCTGATGAATCTGGGTATCTAGAGACAATGTTACAACTGCCTCATGTACACAGACAACTCTCTCCTCCTACCGCAAAACACTAACATATGCGAGAGATGCAATTATACAGCCAAACTGGAGGCTAAGCTGTCTCCACCCAAGACTGGAACAGACAGTCAAGAGGAGAAGGTTAACACTTGCACCACACCTCCAGCCACACATAGACCTACTAAACCAGCACTGGCAAAAAATATACATAAATACACAAAATCATACTCGGAGGCTCTAAATAAAAACCTGTAAAAGCATCAGAGACCTCCAAAGCAGACACCCAAACAACTTGCACCTCCCATCATAAACCAGACAACGCATAAAACACAAAATCAGTGTGCCGCACAATCTCAGCCCTTAAGGCAAAATAACATACCTAACACACTAGTAATAGGTGTCTCTATAGTCAGGCACACTGAGGTCCCACTCACTAGGCTGGACAAGCAGAAGGTTACTGTTAGCTTCCTGTCAGGTGCCAGAATCCACCACATAACACAAGCACTCAGGTCACTCCAGAACAAGTACAAATATGACTCTGTCATTGTTAATGTTGGTGTGAATAACCTGAGACATACCTCCCCAGATTACATGAAAAGAGACATGGAAGAGCTCTCTGATCATGTAGTCTAGGCTGGTATGACCATGACCCTGAGTAGCATCCTGCCCTCACCAAGAATGATACCTCAGTATAAAGAAAAAATAATCAATTTCAACAATTGGATAACCTTCTGGTGTCATTCAAAGGGGATCCAGAGTCTGTCAGCCTGGGATGACATGCTCGACAAGCCACATTGCTTCACAAGAGACGGCTTGCACCTGTCACCCCTCAGCTTTCAAATACTGGCCAAGGCTCTTGCTGCCCCCATAGTGCCTTTTTTAGGCAAGGCTCAAAAGTCAAACCCAACTATGTAAACAGCACACTTAACAAAAAACTGAGGGCTATGCTACTCAATGCCAGGAGTTTAAATCTCAAACTGCACACTCTAGAAGCACTCCTCAATATGGAGAACATCGACATCTGTGCAATAACTGAAACCTGGTTCAAGGCTCCAGAGAGCACCCCAGCACTACCTTGCTACAACTCATACCACACATTTTGGCCACAGAACACGGACCGAAACACGAAAGGAGGGGTGTATCCATATTCATCAAGGATACCTACACCTCCAGTTTAGTGGTGCAGCCTGATACCTCTGAGATCATCCATGTGCAATTAACATTGGGCAGATCTACAATGCAAATTGTGGACTGCTACAAATCACCCTCCATGACCCAGGACCACCACTCCACCTTTCTGGAGACACTGGAAAACATGAAGGTCTTACCTAACAGCCTGATATTGGGTGATTTCAATTACCCTACCATTAACTGGGAAAACTAGTGGAGTACAAACTCCCAGGCCCAGCGCTTCCTGGAATTCATCAACTCAAATGCCTTGGATCAGCTGGTAAACTCCCCTACCAGAGGTGAAAACATATTGGACCTGGTCATCACCAACATGGGCAAAAGGTGTTCCACACCGGAAGTCAACCCGTCACTGGTTAGATCAGACCATAAACTAATCAGTCTGGATGTCCACACCCCACCCCCACCCCCAACTAAGGAAACCACAGTAAAAAAAATTTCTAAAACAAACTTCACCTTACTTAAGACAGAGGTGGTAAGTTTCACAGCCCTGACGCTAAAGGATAACACTGCCCAAGATGCAGAAACCTTTACAAATGCACTCTATGAGCACCTACAAGGATGTATGGATCATGCCATCCCTAGCAAAACCAAGACTCACTCCTCTAAGAGAAGGAAACCAGTCTGGTGGACCCCTGCCATAAACAGGCTATATAATAGAAGGAGGATTCTAGTTCAGAAAAAAAGCAAATCCCAAGAAGGAAAGACATCCCTGATCAGTATCAGTAAGAAACTAAAGTCCCTCATAAAATCACCCAGGGCTAACTTCGAAAGAAAAATAGCCAAGGATTCAAAAGATAATCACAAAGCCTTCTTTAGTTATGTTAAGAATCTGAGTGGCAACTCACAGATATGCACTGAACTAGTGCAAAATAGCACAAAATATACTGAACCTACTGATATTGCCAACATCCTGGCAGGTCGATTCAGTGCAAACTTCACCCCCCTCTCACCCCCAAAAGAGCCCACAACAATACCGGAAAAGTGTAGTGTCCCAGAAATCACAGACGCACAGGTGAAAACAGCCCTTTCAAAAGCCAAAAACACAGCATCAATGGAACCAGACGGTGTCCCAGGCTGCATCTTGCACGAACTACAGAACAAACTAACCCCCCACCTAAACACATTGTTCAACCTCAGCCTCTCTGCAAGCCACATGCCCATAGAATGGTGCACAGCAATGATTATTCCTCTCCACAAAGGAGGGGCCACAACTGACCCTGGTAACTATCGCCCCATAAGCCTGACTAGCCTGGTCTGCAAAACTATGGAGCGCATCATCTTGGAACTCATTAACAAAGACATTGGGAACTTCCAAACACTTGACCCGACCCAGTTCGGCTTTGTTAAGGGCAGATCATGCCTACTAAACCTGGTTGACTTCTTCGAGACAGTCACCAAGGCCATATATGAGGGAAAGGTGGTTCACACAGCCTACCTTGACCTCGCCAAGGCTTTCGACACCATTCCCCACTCGGGTATTACAGAAAAACTCACCAGCCTGAACATAAATCACTACATCACGAGATGGGTTGCCAACTGGCTTACAGACAGAACTCACATGGTAGGAATAGCGGGCTCCAGGTCCAACTTTAAACCAGTCAAAAATAGTGTCCCACAAGGCTCGGTCCTGGGACCCCTACTGTTAGGCATATACTTCTTAGAAGTACAGGCAAACACAGGAGGACTATGGTTAACCAAGTTCATCAATGACTGCAAACTGGGAGCCATAATTGACTCTCCGGCTGACATGGACATCCTCCAAAAGGGCCTTACTGTGACGGACAGCTAGTGTCAAAGTTATGGCCTCAAGCTAAATGCCAAAAAAATGCATAGTCATCCCGTTTGGGAAAAACAAAACACCCACAAATTACCACTTAGGTGGCAGCCCCCTTAATACAGAGGAAGTAATAAGAGATCTGGGGACCCAGGTAGATAGTAATCTCTCCTTTGACAATCATATTGCCAAAGTAGTTAGGAAATCCTTCTATGTTGGCCATCTAATTACTAAATGGTTCGCATCTAGAAATAAAGAGTTTATAGTGCCCGTCTACTCTTCACTCATCAGACCCATTATAGAGTACAATGCCCCATTTGGGATGTACCTCACAAGACACTTCCAACAGCTGGAAAGACCACAAAAGTACCTCACCAAGAGGATTACTGGCCTCAAACATATGTCCTATGCAGCCCGACTGAAAAAAAACCCGTCTGTACTCAGTGGCATATCACTTACTCAGAGCTGATCTCTGCCTGACTTAGAAATCCATGTCCAACTCAGAATTGATGGACATGCTCCACCTAAAGAAATCCAAGTCACTGCGAGCCACGCGCTCTAGTGACCTAAACCTCACCACAACAATAAATAGAACATGCTGGAGGGATAGATTCCTGTCACAGGGTCTCCCCATGCTTTGGAACAAAATTCCAAACTACATTAAGCAGAGCCCCTCACTAACACTTTTCAAGAGAAACCTTGACGAGTGGATGGGTAACAGAAAATACACCCCTGGGATCACTTCATTGGCTCTGCTTGACAGAGGATCAGTTAATTAATCAATGGGGTGGTGAAAGCCGACACACTCTGGCTAGACTTTATAAATGCCCTCAGGCAGATAGCCTAGTACCTACCTATGAACCTTGTTGCTGGTTGTGATATACTAATGGCAGAAGGACTGTAAACTGAAAAGCATAATAATGTGGCAAAACTATTGCATTAGGGATTGTGCAAACATTATAATACTGAAGTAGCTGAAAAACACTGGAAACATGAGCCACAAAGCATCATAGAAAATGATGAAGTCTACATCACATAAGATCACCCATTACCAACAGTTCAAAAGACAGATGCGATAAAACCAGATATAGTGGTCCATGAAAAGAAGACAAAAGTAGCATTGATTATTAAAATTGCTATACTCAGTGACTACAGTGTCTTGCGTACAGAAAGATACAAAGTAATAAAATATCAGAATTTGCAGGCAGAAACGAGAGCAATGTAGATGAAAGATACCCAGACAGTTCCAATACTAGTAGGGGCAACAGGTCTTATAAAAAAGAATCCACAATCGTATTTAGATATGTTACAAATATATGTATCTCTGTACAAATTGCAGAAGGAGTCATTACTAGTCCCATTGCAGGTGCTGTGAAGAGCACTTCTAGTTGACATCAATGATTGAAACAATACTAATTTCATGAACTTTAATCATACTTTGACTTAGAAGTGGGGTCCATTCCTGTCATGGTATTAGAAACCAAAAAATTTGGAGAAATTAAAAAAAAAAGATTATATTCATAAAATAGCAGAAAGTATTCTAAGAACTAAGCTAACACAGGAATGGAGAAAGGAGATTCTGCCTATAAGGATACAAATAATAGGCAAGAAGGGGCTAGAATTTATTGGAGAAAACTGGCAAAAGAGCCAAGGTATTGGGAACAAATAATTAGAGAGGGAAAGATAACAAAATGGGAAGAGGCCAAGAATTTATATCGACTGTAGGCTAGTGATTACCTTCCGTATCAAGGATTGCTATCAGAGTAGAGCCAAAGAGAAAGAGGGGGATCGTAAGTGAAATACCAGCATTGGTACAGTTTTCAGGAAAATGTAGAACAGAAGCTGCTGTTAAAGGAAAAATTAGTAGAGCTTATAAAATATTGCATAATAACTATAAGAATCAGAAGAGATTAGAAAGGATTGGGAAGAGAGAGATGATAAATAATCAGAAAGAAACAATGGGGAGATATATGTATATCTCCCAAATATGCAACAAAGTCTAGAAGATTTAGGATCTTTGCTTGGAAGTATTTACATAGGTATTTTTATACCCCAAGAAGATGCCAAAGAATGTTTCCTCAGGTAGATAACCAATGTTGGAGGTGTTATAGGGAAGAAAGAGATAATTGGGAACATACTTTCTGGGAGTGTAATGGATTAGCAGACTTTAAAAATTCCCTGCAGACTACTCTATCAGAAATACTGGGTGAGCAAATTGTATGACTAAGGAAATGCTTTTTCAAGCTATGATACAGAATTAAAACTGCCTAGACATAATAAGGCCTTGCTGAGTCTAATTGTGTTGGCTGCCAAAAAAGCAATTACTAGGGAATGGAAATCAAAGTCTAAACCAACAGTACTAAAAGTAGTGAATATAGTAACAGAGATAAAAACAAATAGAAATGGGACCTTTAGAGAAGGGCAGAAGCAAATTACATAGGAAAAATGGAAATTGTGGGAATAATACATGCAGACAAGAAATGTGGTTTAAAAGAAGGCAGAATTTGAATGAGCTATGTAATGTTAGAGTGACAGTAACTGTTTATATTATAAGTGATATATAATGTTTACAACTAAAATTGTCAGTATGGTTTGTTTTCATTTATATAAATGTATGATTGCCTATGTCATAAGTAATAATTTAATAAAGATGTTTCTTGTTTTATAAAAAGAAGTTCAGACTACAGTCTATGTGCCTAGATCTTTCACCTCTGAGTCTACTGTAAGGGGAAAGCATGGCCATTTTCAGCTGTGCCAACTTGCGTCTGTTTCTACCTCACTCGAACAAATACAGTGATGTTTAACAGCTTGACTATAAATAACTGACTTCTTTATGCAGCTGGGATGATTTTTGCTTCTGTGCAGCTACATCTATCTGTCAGTTGGTTTCCTCTAGATGCATGACTGTAATGTCCCATTTTCTATAGTAACCTTAGTATCGAGAAAGGTCACACTTGAAGTCGAGTACTCCAAGGAGAGTTTAATAGATGAGTGAGCTGTTTTGACTCATTGGTAGAATTCCTCCAGGGTGTCAGTGCTGTGTGTCCAGATTATAAACAGGCCACTCTATTATTTTCCTTTTATTAATGATTTGTCTGTGCAGTGTTGTAGAAATTCCTCTTCTAGGTTTGCCATGAAGAGGTTTGCATATTATGGAGACATTCTGGTGTCCATTGCAGTGCCCACAGTCTGAACATAATGTTTCCCATTAAAGGTAAAATTGTTGTGTGTCAGAACAAATATTATAAGTTGTCCCACTATATCTGTATTAATGTCTCGTGGTTTGTTTTCTTTTGTAAGTACTTGAAACAGGCAACAATTCCATCTTTGTGTGGGATGTTTGTGTAGAGGGATGTAACATCCATTGTTTCTAAAAACAGTGTTAGGTGATAGCTCATGTGTACGTGACAAAAATGCAAAGAAACTGAGTGATGTTTTGAATATAGCTGTCCTCAAGTGGTTTCAGAATTTTCTCCACAAACCCAGAAATCCCTTCTTCTGTCAAAATTCCTTTGCCTAATACAGTTGGTCTTCCTGAATTTGCTGGCTTATGGAATTTTGGTAGCATGTAGAAAACTCTTGGCTTAGACTGATTTGGAATTAAGTCAGCTAGTTTGCACAGAATGGCATCTGGGAAAGATTTAATAAAATTCTTTAATTCTTTCCCAATTCTAAAGTTGGATGCTCATTCAGCTGTCTGTAGTAACAGTGATTGGAAAGTGTCTATTACCTTCTAGTTGGTACTGCTACATGACTTTGGCTTCTGCATTGTCGGACACATTTCCCATCTTATTTTTACATATGTTGCTGGAAGGATTAAGAATTTCATGAAGCACTAATACAGTAATGACAGGAGACTGCTATAGCTATCCTCAGTGTTTACACAAAAATGTCTCCTGCTGTGTTGCCATATATACTTTAACATTCAGTCATATGCTGCCTGTACCAGTGATCTTGTACAGAGGTGCATCTAGTCTCCTGTGGTAAAAGAATGTTAAACTAGGGGACACAGCTACACCCCATGTACAGCAAGGATCTGGGGATATAGAAGAAATGTTTTCAGCATTGTTGCTAAAGGCTGTGGTTAGTGACACCCATTGTTTGGTTGAGGCATTGATCCATTGGTTATATGCAAGCAGTGAGCATGAACTTCTGCAAGAAACACATAACACTGCTGCAACAGTAATGCGCTTTCTTGGTGGTATGGTTAGTGTCATGCTGAAAGTACCCCTCATGCTTCATGAAGTATCTGCCGCTCTAAGACAGATCCATAAGGCCAGCTGGAGAACTAAATAATGGTGCTTTATTTTTATTTTGCCTGTTTGTTAGTCAGGTAAGCTCACTAAATGCAATTGTCCCTTTACAGAGGCAACCCAAAAGTACTGTGTAGTTAATCAGCTTGCTCAGAGTCACACAGCAAGCAAATTAGAGTTGAAGGGCTTGAACCTGTACTCTGGGTAGAAGCAGCAGCTCATTAGTGGTTCAGTGCTTCAGTCCTGTAGCCTAACTGGCAGATGATTCCTGCTAGATGATGATGTGCGTGAAGCATCATGTGTGGATGGACCATCAGTCCTCAGATGTAAAGCTGGACCATTAGAGTGCCCCATCCACTGAAGAAACTGAAGGATGACAAGAACATACACCACTCAGCCTGTATCACCTTCTCTACAATGCATGTTGCATGTGTTACATTGTTTCTTTCTCACACACCCTTAACTTACACATCATCCTGCCTCTCCAAGCTGCTATTCTCTCCCGCTGATCCTCAAATTATATAGACTAGGACTTTCTACCAAAAGTCAAATTAATCTTTACTTATTGCCCTGTAAACTTTCCGTGATGTATGCTTCTCTTTCATATTGCTTTTATCTCTACCTGGTGCTTGCTTTCTTTCTCTTCATTTTTATTTAATCCCTCCTAATGTTTAGGGTTTCTAATACTTTGTCAGGAATGGATCCAGTTCCTCAGTCAGAGTAGGATTATAGTTCATGAAATCATTAGTATTGACCTCAGTCAGAGTAGGATTAAAGTTTGTGACATCATTAGTATTGTCCTCAGTCAAAGTATGATTAAAGTTCATGACATCATTAATATTGTCCTCAGTCAGGGTAGGATTAAAGTTTGTGACACCAATAGTATTGTCCTCAGGCAGGGTAGGATTAAAGTTCATGACATTATTAGTATTGTTTCAATCAGTGTGCCAAAAGAGCTCTCCTCAGCACCATAATGGTACTCAGAATGCCTCATCCTGCAGTTCATATAGAAGTTACTTTTATCAGCAACATATTTAAATATGCTTAAACTGTTTTATTAGTCTTATTGGTCCTACTACAGGAGAACTATCCAATGTTTTTATTGCACATTGCTATAGTTTTGATTGCATATCCTGGTATTTCTAACTTTATGCCTCCCACTACACAAAACAATATAACCGCTAGGTGTGGATATTTCAGTGATTAGTAATTCTTTTGTCCTTTTATCTTCAACTGCAGTATCTGTTTTTCTTGCTTCTATATCCTTGACTGTTAGTGATCTGAACCGTTCCATTGTCAGTAATTCGTCTTCTCACCTACCTACATGTTGTAGTGTTTGCACAATTTGCAGTGTAACATTATTGTGCCCAGACCTTCGGCCATGAGTATATGATAAGTAGCAACAGGGTGTGTAACTCAGTCTAGGTCTATTGTACAGGACACAGATTTGTCTACCTCCCAATGTAAGACTTTTGTAAACTAATGGGCATGTTGTCACTATTATGAGCTGCCATTATTAATCTTTCATCTTTTGGATTAAGATCACTCTATCTTTATTCATTCATACATCAGATTTTGATCAACATGTAGTTGTTCAAGATGTTCTATATAGTCACTGTGACTGTCGATTTTCCAGTTTCTTCCTTTTTCTGTTGGTCATGATCTTTTTCTTCTTTTGTTTTGGCACATTCTATTGTTACTTGTTTCTGTCTACTCCTGATATGATTTCCATTCTCATTGCTTTCTGAAATGCATCTTCTAGTCAGAGCAACGATGTCGCCTTAGAATCTTAAACTTTTCTTCATGTTCTACAACTTTCACTGTATTTGAATTTGATGCCAGCAGATGTTTGCAGTCCCACAACTGTAGATCAGTGCATCTAGCTATTTTCAAGGAGGTCTATACTTCCTTTAGACTGAGGAATACATTATTATATTGTGCACTGGTTTTTGTGGTAACCATTTGAAATGTCAGGACTGCCTGGAGCGAGTCCTGAAACACGTAGAATGAATGGCTGAAAAAGCAGACTTACATATATTAGGTCCGAGATGCCTATTTCCTGGAATATTCCCTTTTCACTGAGGGATGACAATGTCAGACTTGGTATATTTAGGTTTGGAGGGGTAAGCGGGGCTTGCCCCCTTGCAAAAAAGAAGTTTAAAGGAGAAGAGAGAGAGAGAGAGATTCAAGTTTCACACTTTGCCTGGATTTTCAGACTTTTTTTGGCATGTCTGCACTCGACATGTCGAGTGCTGACATTTCAATAGAAAGCCATTTTTATACATTATTTGATAAGCGTGAACAGTTCTTTTTTTTTTTTGTCCAGCTGATCAAACAATTTAATACCAGTCATTCATACCAAAGCTATTATTAAGAACAGGAAAATCAAGCTGATTTATAACGTGAACTTTATTCCTGGATGTCAAGGCAGTTTTCAGTACAAGTTTTAGACTTCAAAATATTCCTTATTATACTTTGCTCTCATTTACTCAAGCTGTAATGCTGATCCTTCATGTATTTTCTCCTGTGTTCAAATTTTTTTTAATCACATTCCACTCCCAACTTAATATTTTTTAATGCTTCAGTTCACTAGCTATAAATGTTGCAAGTTATACAGTTTAAAATTATCCACAAAAAGTAAAGGAGATATCAATTTGGCAAGGGTGTTTTCTATTAGCCAAGCTGAAATCATAGTCTACTCTGTTAAATAAATAGATTAATGGGCTAAGATTAAGAAAATACAGTAGTGGTGACTCCTTATATTAGGAGAAAATTCTCATACCCCCATGCAGCTCTAGATAGCCAATTCTGAAATTGCCATGTGTTGACAGAAAAAGGAACTTCCCCTTCCTGCAACCTGTACACCTAGACAGATTTGACCAAATGGTGCAAGACACACTTAATGTTGAGAAAAGCAGCAATTGTCACAAAGCAAATCCTTAAACTATACGACTCTGACATTTGTTATAGTGCTTGGAATGCTGTCCCTTGCAACAGGGTACTTCCTGACCTGCATGAGGGGTATATTTTGTGATGTGTTTGCCTGCATGCAAGCTATGTTTTATAATGTAATGGTGCACACATGCTCACCTACCTGTATCCAGGTGTGGTAGTACAGGATATACCTCGTAGATCCTGTGTGCACCAATTACGTGGATCTGCACTTTTCTCACTTCTGTATCCCATTAGTGTGTCTCATTATATACACGGCAGTGTAGTAGCGTGCGTTACACCATGGTTTTATTGCTTGCCGATTCAGTCTGTATCATCTTTGTCCTGTCACATACACATTATGTTACATGGACTGCTGCCTAAAATAGTTTGTTTTATTTAATTATTTAGTGAAAATATGGATGGCTTCATCAAGGACCCTGTTTTTGTCTAAAAGCATATACAAAAATTGCACAGTATAAACTCTTAATACACAAATTTACAGAGCATTAACACTACAGGATAAATTAACAATTTTAGTATATTTATTCAGATAATAAAACTAGATGATATCAAAATAATCAGATGTGTATACCTTAAACAAATAAAATTAAGTAATTACCCAAAATCCTTTAAGCAGAGGTACTTGTACTGGCAAGTTAGTTAATACACCAGTATAGGCTTAAACTCGAGAAATCCCATTTCTTTTTTACAGAGGGAGACAAATTGTTAAAGAAGCAAATGTTTCACTGAAGGCTTCTTCATCTGTTGCCTGCATCAGACCGGGGCTTTCTTACGGAGAGGTCTTTTTAGTCATCTAGGTTTAGCAGTAAATAATGAAGAGCAATTATCAGCCCTTACACCAGAGTGGGGATGTAGCGATACCCCAGGTGTTTAGACTTCTAAATGTTAATTTAGAGGTTATCAGGGTAGTCATTGCTGTTCTAGGAAGGTAGCTGCCCCTCTGTATGGACAAATAGTGATGCTTCTTTTGAAGAGAACAAGAGGTAAATCTAGTTTTACATTTTGGAAGGTTTGAAGTTAAGGTGTTATTTGAAAAGCACAAGCATATTATTCAAAGTGCATGTTCTTGCATGTGAATAAACGAGTTGATTTGAATTGTTTATCTCACTTCATTAGTAATTAAGCTGATAAGTCTGTTGCTTAGGATTAACTGTTCTAGAACCTCACCATCTGCCAACTTTCTATGAATTTTAAATAGTATGGAAGGATCTAGCCAGACGTTTAAATATTTGAAATTAATTACATGTATTATTTGTTACATACACAAGAGCTCCTTAGAGAGTGATTTTATATGGATCTTCAGAGCTTCTTTAATTTTATGGATGGATGTTGGATATTTTGCTGTCATTGCATATGTTTTGCTTTTTTCTTATTTTAACTGGTACCAGCTGCAGAACATGTCAAAGACCTTTTGAGTTTCACTTTACACATCAGTTGCAGTTTTTGCAGCTTTTAGAAGGATAATGTTATTATATAATATAATCCACAGCATTGTATGTCAAGCCTGATGTCTTTTATGCACAGAAAGAAGAGTAAGGATGTTAGTATGGAACCTTGAACATGCCACATCCTGAGCAGCGTGTAGGACTTACTGTGTGATAAGTCTTATTTGTAAAGTGACTCTGAAATCATGCACTAAGACCTTCACCAAATCTAGCTTCCCTAAGCATGAATAACTGCAAATAATGTCATGCAGACATTTGCCCCATTTCTGAATCTGCATAGCATGCCTTAGACCTGAATATATGCTAAGAGTGAGAAAGCATTTTATCATATACCCAGCTTTCAGGATTTTAGAAAACAGAGTAAGTTCCACAGGGTTCATAGATGGCACAGAGACAATCAGAGATTAATGTGTGCTTAACGTTTGACTGTAATGAGAACTACCTATGGCACTATTTAACTTGCAGTCTACGAAAGTGTTTTAACACAGTTATAAAGAAGGAGCTCAGCTTACTGTATGATACATCTTGTGCTGTAGATGCAAGACTTCAGTTAGAGTAGAACCATAAAGCTGGCAAAGGGAACAGTTTTGCTTGGAATAAACTGTTATGGGTCACTATCCAGTTGGCATTGCGGAGTATTGGCAATGCATTGCTGGCATTCAGTGAGGATTACAATACAATATTCTATTTATCCATTTAATGGCTGTGGTTGACTGACTGTTTGGATGAATGAATGAATGAATCATTGCTATAATGTTAAAGTGGACACCCACACCTCAGACCGCAAGAAAAAAGTTTTTTTTTTTTTTTTTTTTTTTGCTTCTCAACTATAATGTGTAGTGGGGGGGTCAAACTAGGGAATAGCACAGTGTATCAATTTTGTTAGCTGTTGCTGTGTGTTCGAGAAGGCATATATTGAATTGCCTGGATTGCCTTTTCATGTGAGATGTTCTTTCCACAGGTAAAGCTACCTGTGCATATTGAATGATGCATTTTGGCACTGTGGGAGGATGCGTGTCATGTTTCTCAGTAAGCATGGTAATGTGGGAGGATGTATTGCAGGTTTCCCCAGTAAGCATGATAATACAAGAGGATTTGTGGCATGTCTCCCCAGTAAGTATGGGAGGATGTGTTGCAGGGTTCTCAGTAAGCATGATAACGTGAGAGGATGCGTTGCATGTTTCTCAGGAAGCATGTCAGTGTGGGAGAATGTGTTGCATGTTACTCCGTAAGCATGGCAATGTGGGAGGATGAGTTGCATGTTTCTCACTAAGCATAATAATGTGTGAGGACATGTTGCATGTTTCTCAGTAAACATGATAATGTAAGAGGATGTGCTGCATACTTCTCAGACAGCATGGTAATGTGGGAGAATGTTTTTGTGTTACCCTAGTAAGGGTGACAATATACAATGTAATGCATTTTCTCTAGTATGTATGGTAATGTTGGAGAATGTAATGCATGTTTCTCCATTAAGTATAGTAACATGGAGAGCTATGTTGCACGCTTCCACAATGAGCATGGTAATATAGGAGGATTTGTTTCATGTTTTCCTAGTAAGCATGGCAGTGTGAGAGAATGTGTTCTGTTTTCACAATAAGAGTGTTAATGTGGGAGAATGTGCCGAATGTTTCATCAATAAGCATATGTGGGAGGATGCATTTCATGTTTCCGTAGTAAGCCTGTGTTTCAGGGAGGAATGAAGATAAACATATACATCTTGTATAAAGATTGTTATGCACCCCCATCCCAAATATCTGCTCTATCATCCAATTGGGAAAAATATTTCCTCTTCCACATGCTTGATTTAGTTACAGCTGACTAGACATTGTTTGTAAAAATTAGCATGACACTGTGACCTGCCATCTGGTCTGCCTTACTGTCAAATTGGATGTTGCAGTTATGAGTAGTGTAACCATAAAGGACAGTTTTCATCTTTTAACCAGGCTATCTAGATTTTCTTGGATCATCCATAACTCTTGCTGGGCCATGTGTTATTAAAGCTGTTAACGTTCTTTTGAGAAATCCTGAAAGCCTTATGCAGTAGAAAGTACAAGATGCCATCATGTGTGCTCTTGACTCAGTATAGCCTAGTAGAGGTGAAGAGTAGAGACCAGTGGCACCAGGCCTGATGAGCTCGGCAGTGCCTTTTGGAGGGATGAGGAGTAGCTGCTGAGCAGGGCAATAGTGCATCTGTAGTTGAGGATGCCTTCAGTGCCACATCCAGCCCTGCTAGCATGAGTCAGTTTCTATTCAGGTCCATCATCAAACTTCACAAGTGTGGTTAAGGTGCTGCATTTTTTAAACTTGTATCAGCAAAGCAGGAGTCTGTTACTAACGTGACCATACTGAGGGCAAATGAGTGCAATGGCACAAGGCTAGCACTTCCAAGAAAACCCATTGCAAACCAGTCAGTGATGCATGCATACTTTGCGGTTCTAGGAAGAAAAAAATTCTTGCTTAGGCTCAGTTAATACCTCTTTAAATAGTATATGATGGAAAAGAAGCATAAACCTGGAGCAGTTAGAGGAGGTGGGCATCAGAACCCGAGCAGATGGTTGGTGTAATGGGCTGACATAAAAATGTCTTGTATGCCCCGCAAGCAATTCCTGTAACATTTTCAGTAGACCTGGCTCCTGTTATATCACCCATTAATGATAAATAGTCATTAGATTGCCAGATTTCACAAATCACACCAGGGAAACTGTCTACGCCATTTGGTATATGAGGTAAATTTATAAATAAGGCATGCAGAAATGGTAGACTATGTGTATATGCTGTGAAATTCATTGCCAGCTCACATAAGAAGGCAATAAAATGGGAAAAATAAACAAATAAATACATAAAATCTCTCTCCACAAACCCTGTATATAGTCATTTCAGACGGTGGGCACTGACTGTCCAAGTATCATGTATTAAAAGGTTCTGTTTCAGAGCTTGCATAGTTATACAAGGTGCATTTAATAAGTTATGGGGGATAGTGTGGGTCAGATAAACAAATACACAGACACACACACACACACACACACACACACACACACACACACACACACACACACACACACACATACACACATACACACATACACACACACAAGCAGACCTCCACCAGTAACTGAAAAAAATGTATTTTGGATCAGTCAATGTTATAGTTAGCATTGGGGTGAAATAAAATACAAAAAATAAAAAAACTTTCCCAAAGCAGTCCCAGCAGAAGTAGCAGTGTTGTCAGTACTCCTCCAGTGATTGTCAGGCTGTTGTTCTCCATTAAATAAACATGCAAGAAAGACATGAATGTTTCACTCCTGAACTGAGAACTTCACTTAGAAATTTCCAGTACTTCATGACTTCACAGTTGTGTATCAGGATATGGTGGTCATTAATCTGTTTTAGTAAATTATGAAGTCACATAGCCCAGATATAGGTTGACTTTAAAGGTGTAGCAGATATTTTTGTCTGTTTTCCAGTTATCAGTTCTTCTGGGATTACAGTCTTATTCATCCCTCAGGGGCAACAGTCAGTCATGGAAGGCCATCATCCAAGCAGTCGCCATGATTCCCCACCTCCAGCTCGTTTCAGTAACTGACACGTATCTCACCTTTACAACCCTTTGATATAAGTGTGTACATGCACAAATTCTGCTTGCATTGCTATGTGCTGCTTGGCAAGGACTGTGTAAATCATCCTACCACAAGGGTTTTGTGTCTTGACCACTATCTGATGGGGCACCTGGCAAGGTGGGCCACAACAGCTCCCTTCTCTCAACCCCTCGGATGGGTAAGCAACTAGTAGCTGCTTCACTTATGTTCTTCTCCCCCACCTTGTTTTTCCAGACTAAGCTCTGTACAGTGAGGCAATCCCTTAGTTCCCCGCACCCCAACCCAGACAGACAATTCTCTTACCAATGAATGTGTTAATTCTGGGTATCTGTATATGTTCTGCACTGGCCAAAACACACTCCTCAAATTGTGAAACCAAAACAGTTAAAAAACAGAAAAACGGCAGAGGCAGAACCACAGCAACACTGTTTTTATTGTAGATAGAGTAAGCGCTTTCATCAGTGTACTCCACCAACTTCATCAAATGACATAAAATGTAGTTGCAGTTTAAATACTTTCAAACTGCCATATATTTTTCTGTTTTTAACCATATATTTTTTTCTGTTTCTATTTATGATAAAGACTTTGCAATGTTCAGCTAATGTAAAGAACTCATTTATATTTAACTATGTTACAGTACTAGTAATGTAGTGATGCTGCGGTGGTACGGTGGTAGCGTTGTTACCTCACAGCAAGAAGTTCTCCCGTTTGATTGTCGGCTGGGCTTGGGAGTGCCTTCAGTGTGGAGTCTGCATGTCCTCCCTGTGGTTGGGTAGCGTTCGAAAGACATGTGCGTGTAAATGGACGTGCCTTTGTTGAAGGTTGAGAGTTGAGCTGGCACGTCAGTGTTTCGTAAAAATCTACTGCCAATCATTAGTGGACCGGAGTTCTGCTGTGGTGACCCTTTACCGGGAAAACCCAAAAGACAAACAAACAACAACAGTACTAGTAATGTAGTTTTTTATTCCCAGTTTGGCGTTCTGTGTCGCAAAATGTTTTTTTTTGGGAAAATCTCTTTAATTTCTAAAAAAATGGTTTTAATTGTGTAATTGATATGGCAGTATGAAAGTATTTAAACTGCAAATACATGTTTATGTCATTTGTCTGATGAAGTTGTTTTATGTTCTGTACTTGGTCAATGTAGACGATAAACTCCAGGAGGAATCTACCTGTTGCATCCTGAGAAGGCCATAGTAAAGCCATTGTCTAATGCACGCAAGATGAGACATCTCCCCCCTCCCCATTTACTAAATATTTTTCTAAAAAGGGCGCATGCCATGATATTACCTTTCACTGTTCCCTTTGCATTCCTGTTGATTCCCCGTGTCTCGCCCCACCCCAGACAGTTATCATAGGTTCGCAATTTTCTATCTTGTCATAAAATTGTCATTTAGAAAAATATTAACATCTGCAAGTTGATTGAAAATATGGCCTAATGAACCCCTTAAATCTCCAAAAGTGACTCACTGTTGTTACTTGGAAAGTAAACTAAAATTATGTTTTCCCATTATCATTTTAAAGTTAACATTGTTGTCTCCTATTGATTTGTACTTCACCAAATGAAACTGCAATCAAGTTTTCAGAAATCAGGCAACAGCTGTGTTTTGCAAGTGTCATGCCTTACTCTTAGGAAATCGAATGACCTATTTGAAAGGAGACCATACCTAGAAATCAAGCAAAGTTAAGTTTTTTTGTCATCTTACATAAATGTAATTGTTTCTGTCTAGAAGGATAATGTTATTTGTCTTAAACACGAGTCATTTGTTTGATTCTTCACTTGAAGTAATTATGCATCCTTTTATGATATCAGATCTTACCAACTCATGAAGTATGATTCAGAAAGAAAACTTAGTTTGTATGTGATGGGTTATATTATCATGCAACACTAAACATTCATTTTCTTACAAGTTAAATCTGACATATACTTGTGCCATCTATAAAGTCTTACATTGTTTGAGAATTTGCTACTATACTGACTGGGAAGCAAACATTTGCTTTTAAGTTTAATGTAAGAAGTAATCTGCTGTTTAGATAGCCATCAGTCTAACATATAGCGTATCTAACTTTTCTCTCGGAGAAAAATAATTTAATCATGGAAATATTAAGTATTTGTGTAGTTTTATCTCCATATCTATCACACACACACACACACACACACACACACACACACACACACACACACACACACACACACACACACACACACACACACAAGCTTTCATCATTCAAAACTCCCAAATAATGACATCTGTTTTGTTGGCACACTTTGCTGACAGAACAGATGATTTGACAGGTGTGTGAAATTGACAATCCTCAGGGTTGGGGAATATGTCCCTTCCTCAGTGACTGTGCAGTCTTGGAGTTAGTATATATAATTAGAAGGAGGTGTGGGAGTGCAGCAGCACTTGCCCCCCAGACAGAGCATGTCCAAGGTTCTGCCTCATAGCATGGTTGTTAGGTACCATTCCTTTTTCCCTACCTTTCTTGCTTTCTGTACAGAGTCTGTATGGTCCTCTCTTACTCACAACGACATTTCCGGATACTCTGGCTTCCACTCACATTCCCAAAATATGTAGTACACAAACTGGAGAGCATGTGTGTGTGTGTGTGTGTGTGTGTGTGTGTGTGTGTGTGTGTGTGTGTGTGTGTGTGTGTGTGTGTGGTATGTGTTTGTGTATATATATATATATATATATATATATATATATATATATAGAGAGAGAGAGAGGTAAGTGTATATACACACACACACACACACACACACACACACACACACACACACGTGTATGTGTATCTGTGTGCATGAATCTATCAGAGTGGAATGTGTTTGTGTGCACAGAGATGGAGTTATAGATTTATAGATTTACAAATAAATAAATGTTGCATATTTGTAAGTTATGCACATAGGTAAGTGCATAAACGTCATTATGCTATAAACCAAACAATTTTACGACATGAAATAGGTCTGCACACTCATTATGGTTGGCAACAACATTACAGTACCTAAGGGTAAGCAGTCATTTCTGTATTAAAGATGAAAATTTGCTAATTATGGAGCCTGATATTTCTTATCCGGTTAACATAGAAATAGAAAGATTTCTATCACTTCTGGTGGTACTTGGATGACTCTAAAGATATGCAGATGTGAAACAAATGTGTGCAAAAACTCTAACCACTGACTTATGTGAGAGGACAGTTTTTTATTTGTATTTTTTTTTCCAATTTTAAATGAGCTTATCCTGAAGAGCAAATGCCAATTTTCAGGGGAAGTTCAGCAGGAAAACTTCAACATTAGTATGTCACCGAGAGGCTGATGGATCCAAGGGGATTATTTGAAGTTTCTAATCTGTTCACTTGACATGCTTTTTGAAGACTTAATTAAAATATATATTGAGTGTGATTTCCAAGCCTCAAAAATCCCCATTGAAATTTACATAGAAAACAGTCTTGAAAGTCCAGTCAAATACAACAGCTAAACCTTACATTGTATTAACTAAAAAAATCAGGGTTATACTGCTTTATCATCTGAACTACAGAAATAAGTCAACTCAGTATGAATTTGATGTAATGACAGTGATTTATCAATTAATACAAAAAGTCTTCTGTTTTGATTTTGGTACAACTAAACCATTAGCCAAAGTTCAGTATGCAAGTATTACACCCCCCCTAGGATCCAGCTAGCTAATGAAACACAAGAGAGGAACTTGGGAATTTTACTGGATAATACAATCACTATTCAGAATCCTACTGAATTAATAACCACAAAATTCCTACTGCAACTTAAAGCAGAGTGCAATATATCAAATTGTCTTATAACTGAAGACCATCATTAAATAGCTATCAGTGTAATCATTCCCAGATGCTCCTCCTGCAATTGTTTTCCTGTCAACCTACAACACATTCTTGTTAGAAACTGTCGAAAACAAAGCTTTGAGAGTCATACATGTTACCAACAGAGAGCGATACAACTTGAAAAGGTGGCATTCATTTACTGCCAGAACCAAATACTTATTTAAGTGACTTTCAGTTTGCTTAATAAAGGATATTGCCCTTCACTTGCTAACAAATTAGGATCATGTGACTGAACATGCTCCTTAAGAAACACTGACAGTAACAAGTTGGAAAGTCCTCAATTCCTTTCTGCATCCTGTAAAAGATCCTCCAGCAAATTGGCTCGAGGTTCTAAGACGAGCACACCCAATGTACTTTCTACAACACAAACTCTACAGCTGTTTAGGGAAAAAATGAAGCTACGTCTTAGGGGAGAATTTAATTGTACGTGGTTTAGAGATTCATGATAGGCAGGTTTTCACAACAGTATATAAATCTCCACCTTCTACTGAGGACATGTATTTATTTGTTTGTTTGTTTGTTTGTTTGTTGACCGGGAAAGTCCAACTGAGATAGAAATGCCCTTTTTCAGCAGAGGCCTGGGGAGAAAAGCTCACCATTTATATTCATAAGTTGCAAGTGTTCACAATACATGGACATTTTTATTACATTATTTTACACTTATGCTAATGTTACTTTATCAAGGTGGGAAGAGATTAATATTTTTAATGATAACAAATTAGCACCGTTTAAGAATCAAGGTTTATCTTTTTTCCATAGATGATGATTTTTTTTTTGCTGTGGATGGGAGATATTGATGGGTTATATGCATTTGTTGAGCATTTACATCATACATCTCGGTTTTTGGTATTTGATGCTAAATGATCCAGAGAAGAAAATATTTTTTTAGATATTAAAGTCAATTATAATTAAAATTTAATACTATGATTTATAGGAAAGATGTGCAACCCTTAAGGTACATTCACTCTAAAAGTATGCACCCTAGGCATATGTATAAAGGAATAGTCAAAAGTAAATTTCTTAAAGCCAGAATGCTTAACATTAGAACTGAAAATTTTATACAAGATACTGATTATATGACTAAAGACTTTTGCTCTAGGGGCTATAATATTAAGTTGTTGGAAGATATGAGGGATGTACTGCTAAATGAATGGAGTAATTTAGGTGCAACATGCTTTTCTAGACAATTGAGTAGACAACAATCTGATAGTAATAATTTTGAGTGTAATCTAGGGTATATTATGAAATATAACAGACATAGTAATATGATTAAAAATATATGTAAAAATTGGACGATATTACAATTGAATGAGGGTGTTAAAATAGTTGTAAGTGAAGAGCCTAAGTTTATTCATAAGAGAGAAAGAAACCTTAAACAGTATTTATAAGGATTTGAGTAATATAAAAGCTGAAAGGCAGTGAATACGAATGGGACAGTTCCCTGTCACAACTGTGTATATATTGCATAAATATTAATACTGACCCTTCTTTTAAGCATCCCATCACAGAGAAATAATTTGTTTTCATGTTTTTGCTACATGTAATGCTCGGAATGTGATTTATCTTGCTAAACTACACCTGCTGTGAGTGCTTTTACATGGGTAAATCTAATAAAAAATTAAAAGAACGGATAGGGTCACATCTTTCATAAATTCGAAGAAAAATTGAGATGAATGTCCTGAGCAAACACATTATCTGTGGGACCTCATCATAAGTTTAAGTTTAGGGTTTTACCTTTTGTCCATAGCAATGCAAGAGGAGGTGACCTAGTAAATAAAACAGAGATTATCAAATATGACTGGATTAATTATTTCAGGGCTGCTAAAATGGCAGGATGGAATAGTACCAATAGTATTAAGCCCATACTGAAAACTAGACATCAGTATGTATACAAGTAGTATTTGTTTTTTATTTTTACCGTAATATTTAGTATAATAGTAGTTAGTATAGTTATTAGTATTACTTATAGTGTGTAATTTATTCTTTATTTATGTTTGGATTTTATTATAAGTTTATTTTTATTTGGTCCCGGACTTGTTTGTATATATATATATATATATATATATATATCTATGAGCATATGAAATGCTGAAAGAACACCACGGCTATAAAAACCAAAAACAGTTTATTCACTCAATATGGACAAGCACTTTCATGTAACTAAAGTACGCTTCTTCAGATCCTTGATTAGAATACAAAAAACTACAAACATTTATATCCATTCACATGACCATAAACAATTAAGCAATTAATAAATAATCATCATTTAAAAGGGAAATCCCTATTTCAACTACTTTAGGGAACGTGCATCTAAAACTGACTTGATATTAATGTTACTGTTTAGTCCTGGAACTTTGGTTGGTGACTGTCGTTTTGTATCTCATATATATATAGATATATATATATATATATATATATATATATATATATATATATATATATATATATATATATGGGTCTACCTGAAAACACCGACAGGCAAAAACACTGACGAGATAACCGACACCATAAAACCGAAATCTCAAAAACACGAAACATCACATGCCCGACAAACCACAATCCCCACAATCAACAAAACAAATACCTTTTCCGTAACACACACAAACACAAGCACACCAAAAATCTTACAAACCTACACTAAACCTTACATACACAACTATCTATGCACTAATCTTAACCCTAACCCTAAAGTCCGTCACTATCGCACACTCACCTAACCCGCACCCTAACCCTAACTCACTTAACCCACCCCTAACCCTAATGTCTGTCACTATCGCACACTTACCTTAACATGTGTGTGTGTGTGTGTGTGTGTGTGTGTGTGTGTGTGTTCCTTTTACTATGCTGCCTTATTTTAACTACATTTAGCTATTTAATAACCCATGTGATTTTGAGGCACAGTAGCTTAATAAACTAATTTGGTAGGTATTACCTAGGTGAAGAGCAGAGCCAGGAGTGCTGTAGGTGTTGGTTTAGTTAGTTTTTAAAGCATTTGTTATTCTCTGTAAGTCTTGGCTGTAGTGCAATGGATTTCCATAGTTTTGTAATACAGTAAGAGTACAGTGAGATACCCACAGAGTTTTTTGATTTACTTACAGCTAGTGTGGATTTATTTGGGGAGTATTTTTCTGCTACTACTGTATGGTTGCAGTATGTTTTTTTAAGAGGGGGTGCCATCTGGTTTATGGGTAAGTTTGTGGGCTGTAGTGAGTTGAGTAGGTAAGCTGGTTTGGGGGATCCAGCCAATTTAATTTATTCAAGGCTATACAGGAATTGATTTTGGTGGGTGAGTATGTGGCAAATGTTGTTACTTTATTATAGCATGTTTCTAATTTGAACATGAGGGTACTGTTAAGATTTGTGAAAATGGGGGATGCATACAAAAGAGTTGGGAGTAGGTAAGTGGCTGCTATACATTTTCTTGAGAATACCGTAAGATATTGCTTTGATCTATACAAGAACCCTAGTTTTGTATGTGGTTTTTTTGATAACTTGATAAATATGTTGGTCATATGTGAGTCTGTCATCTATGATTACTGCAAGTAGTTTAACCTCTGTCACAGTTTCTATTACTGTATTGTCAGATGAGACAATGTGATATTTTATTATTCTGATAATTATATTGTTTCATTATAAAAGTGTGAGTTAACATTTAGGAGTAGGTCTGCAGAGCTCAGCCAGGATTCTACAAAGGAGAAGAAATCTTTGGTGGTTTGTTGGAGGGTTTTTAGTGCTGGGGCAGAGCAGATTATGGTTGCATTATCTATAGTCGATATAAAAAGTTTACACACCCCTGCTAAAATGCCAGGTTTTTGTAATATAAAAAAATTAGACCATAATAAATCATTTCACAACTTTTCCCACCTTTTAATGTGACCTATAACCTGTACAATTCAATTGAAAAACAAACAAATCTGTTAAGGGAAAAAAGATAACAAATAAAAAATGTATAATAAGCTGGTTGCATAAGTGCACTAATATTTTCTTGAAGCAACTTTTGATTTAATTACAACATTCAGTCTTCTTGAGTAGGAGTCTGTCAGCATGGCACATCTTGACTTGGCAATATTTGCCCACTGTTCCTTGCAAAAGTGCTCCATAACTGTCAGATTGTGAGGGCATCTCTTGTGCACAGCCCTCTTCAGGTCACCCCACAGATTTTCTGTTGGATTTAGGTCTGGGCTCTGACTGGGCCATTCCAAAACTTTAATTTTCTTCTGGTGAAGCCATTCTTTTGTTGATTTGGATGTATGCTTGAGGTCATTGCTGTGTTGAAATGTGAAATTCCTCTTGATCTTCATCTTTCTAGCAGACACCTGAAGGTTTTGGGCCAAAAGTGACTGGTATTTGGAACTGTTCATAATTCCCTCCACCTTAACTAAAGCCCCAGTTTCAGCTGAAGAAAAGCAACCCCAAAGCATGATACTGCCACCACCATGCTTCACTGTGGGGATGGTGTTCTTTTGGTGATGCAAAGTGTTGTTTTTGCACCAAACGTACCTTTTGGAATTGTGGCCAAAAAGTTCAACCTTGGTCTCATCAGACCATAACACATTTTGACACATGCTTTTGGGAAACTTGATGTATTGTTTTGCAAATTTTAGCCATGCCTGAATGCTTTACTATGTAAGAAAAGGCTTCCATCTTGCAACCCTACCCCATAGCTCAGACATATGGGGAATACATGACTTTTTGTCACGTGTAGTACACAACCGGTACTTGCCAAAAATTCCTCCACTTCCTTCAGTGTTGCTGTGGGTCTCTTGGCAGCCACGTTGACCAGTTTATGTCTTGTCTTTTCATCAATTTTGGAGGGACGTCCAGTTTTTTGCAACATCACTGTTGTCCCATATTTTCTCCACATTTTGATGACTGTCTTCACCGTGTTCCATGGTATATCCATTGCTGTGGAAATTTTTTGTACCCATCTCCTGATGGATACCTTTCAACAATGAGATCCCTTTGATGCTTTGTAATCTCTCTGCAAACCCTAGCTTTTGCTGTAGCAGGCAACTGAGTAAATGTCAGCAAAATCCTACTAGGACAGCTGCATTTTATTGGGGGTTAATCAGAGTCTCTTTAATTGATGGCAGGTCTGTACCCAAGAAGACTGAATGCTGTAATTAAATCAAAAGGTGTTGCAACAAAGTATTAGTTTAAGGGTGTCCATGCTTATGCAACCAGCTTATTGTATGTTTTTTTTATTTTTTATATTTTTCCCCTAACAGATTTGTTTGTTTTTTCAATTGAATTGTACAGGGTATAGGTCGCATTGAAGGTGGGAAAAGTGTTGAAATTATTTATTGTGGTCTCATTTTTATATCACAAAATCATGGCATTTTAACAGGGAAATGTAAACCTTTTATATCCACTGTACTTACTGAACTATGTTATTGGGTGGAATGTTCTGAACCCCCTTAACAAAGGTTGGCATAATAGTTAAGGTGTTTACCTCACAGACAAGAGGTACAGGGTTTGATTCTCACCAAGGGAAAATTGACTAGGCTTAAAATGGCCCACAAGGGCAGTTAGCCTAGTACTTACCTATGAACCTATCTTTGCCTGCTTGTTGGCAGTATGGAGGTTGTTAATGAATAGGTTAAGTAGTAGTGGTCCCAAAATTCAGCCTTGTTAAACTCCGACTATGACTGGGAGGAAGGAGGAGACCTCATGTTTCCATTTTACTGATTATTGTCTATTTGTAAAATTGTTATGAATCCATGTAGAGTAGATTGATTAAGACCTAGATATAGGAGTATGGTGAGAAGTTTTTGATGGAATACTGTGTCAAAGGCCTTTTACAAATCCAAGAGGAGTGTCAATACTAGACTGCTATTAATTCTATTTTGGTTAATAATATTGGTGAAGCTAAGAAGAGCAGTTGTGCTATGACTAGGGCAGAAGCCATGTTGGATTCTGGACTGAAGACTGTTATCTCCAGGATGTTTAAGGAGTTGAAAGTGGATACATTTTTCTAGAATTTGATAGTCCTGGCAATATAAGCTATAGGTCTGTAAATGGACAGGTCAGTTGACTTTCCTCCTTTATGTAGTGGTATTATGAATGCTTTTTTTCCAGGTAGTTGGGATGTGACTTTGTTATTGATTGGTGAATTAGTACTGAGACAGAGAAGGCTAGACCACCAACAGCCAGCTACAGGTTTTATCTTGGCAGGTTATCAGCTACTAAGGTTGTTGGCTGAGGTTTAGTAAGTGTTTTTTTTTTTGGTAGAAGTTAGGACTGGGTAGAAAGTGAAAGCTATAACGTTATTGCATTGTTAGCTGAGGTTGGGATAGTGAGGGTGGTGGTAGAGTTTTGTTTAGTAAGAGACAGTGACATGTTTATAAAATGGGAATTGAACTGGGCTGCTATATTATCTGTTATCAGTTGTTGGTGAAGGAGCTGTTGTTTGGTTAGGGCACATAATTTTGTTAACAGAAGACCAAAATAGTTTAGGATTGTTTTGGCATGAAATTAGGGGGTTGGAGAAATAGTATTTTTATCACCGTTTTTTAATTTCTTTGCAAGATTTCTTAAATATTTGAAGTGTTGACAGATGTGATTTGTTGTTGGGCCATGGTTTCCAAGCTTTATCTCTTTGAAGGAGTACCTGCCTTGTTTCTTTTGTTAGCCCAGCTGCTGGGTTTGACCTGACTCTCTCTGGTTGGAGTGGTCCATGGAAGTTTAAGATGTTTAGGAAAGTATTATTGAAATGGATTACTACATCATCTAATGGCATGGTTTTTATGATATTCCAATTGTAGTGTTTGAGACTGGATTTAAAGTTGTTTACATTAAAATTATTTATATTGCGTACCTGTTTATATGTTAACTGTTTGCATGTAATTACATAGGTTCTAACAGCATAAGCAGGTAGGTGGTTACTGATAGTCAGCTAGGCAGCCAGATGAGCTTATTATATTTGGCTTATCTGAGAGGAAACAGTCTAAGGTAGATACAATATTTGTGCATTTTTGTACATGTGTAGTCTCATTTATCAGTTGAGAGAGTCCAAAGAGATTCATTAATTTAGCAGTTATATGATTGGGATCCCAGTTTGTTGGTCACCCATTATGAATGTTTTGTGGGGTATATTGTCAGAAAGCATTGCACCAGGAGTTCTACAGTGGTTATGTTTTGTCCAGGTGGAATATAAAGTCCAGTGATACAGATGCTATCTCTTTTGTTAAGTTTGAGAATTCGATCTTCTGTATTAAATATGAGTAGAGGGTGTGGATAGAGGTTACGTTCTAGGGAGCTTTTGCATGTAATTGCTATTCCTCCACCTCATTTGTTTTGTCTGTTGAGTCTGAAAATGTTATATCCTATAGGTAGTATTTCATTGTCTTTTACATGTAGTTTTAGCCAGGTTTCAGTAACTACTACTATATTTGGGGAGTAGAATGCAATTCTTGTATGGAATACTTGAAGTTTATTGCAAATGTTTCTTAAGTTAATATTAAGTAGTAGTAGGTCAAATTTGTTAGTATTTAGTGGTGAGAAGCTTGGGTGGATGGGGAGATGCTGATACATTTTGTGACAAATTAACAGGGACAAAATTTGGATGGATGTCACTACTGAGTTTTAGGCGAGTCTTGGAGAGATGGAGACTGAAGTAATATTTAAATCTGATGCATTAATTTTAGTATAGTTTTTACATATTTATAGCCTAAAGAGTTTGTGGAGAATTCTAGGGTATATTCTGTGTGTGATGTAAAAGAAGGTGTTGTTTTGAATGGCTTATGTGAGTGAGGGCTGGTGGGTGATAGCTGGTTATGTGTGTAGGTGTGGTGAAGCATGCTAGTAAAATTAGGAGCAGGATTATCATGTATGATGCAAAAAGTGGGAGGGTGTGATAGAGAGTGTGTGAGGTCTAGTGGTTTGTAAATAATAGAAGGTTTGAAGGGGTGTAGTACTTGTAGTGGATACTGTGTGAAGGAAGATCAGAGATGCAAGTATGGTGTATTAGATTAGGGTAGACAAAGAAAGATGGGTGGATGATGATAGAATAGTAGTGTAAAGTTATTCAAGAAAAAGATGGAAGTTGACAAAGAGTGAGAGAGGTGAGGGGAATGTTTGGTAAAGGTTTAAATTCAGAAAAAAAACTCAGTGAGTGTGAATAAGATAGGATGAAATAAAATTAATGTGGGTCTTTGAAAGATCCAGAAGCTAGGAAGGTTGACTTGGAGAGAGAGTGAGGCTGGGGATGATTGTAGGTTGGATGCAATGATTCATTGTAGAGGATGTGTGAGTGGAGTTAGTTTGGTAGTGGGGATGGGTGAGAAATAGGGGTAGGGTAGGATAATGGAACAAGTCCCCACCACAGGCAAAATAATTGGAGAAAAACAATCAGTGAGGATGAATTATGCTCAAGGTAAGATATAAACTAACTAAAGCTTCTCACAGTGACAGGCAGTTCTACGCCAATGTATTGGGTAAAATATCAGAAATTAAGCCCTAGTTATCTAAGGGTAACATTGCACTAACTCCTCTTTCTAAAATGATAACTGCTAATTTTTTGAATGTTAAGCAGCTTGTTCTTTATACTTGCTTTATGCTCTTTATATCTGCTTTGCAACATTCATGATTAGACTTTGTATACCTTCGTGTGTATTTACATTTGCCATTGTAGCTGTGAAAGGTTCAGCACCCTAGCTTAACACACAAACAAATTAAATAAATAAACACACAAAATTCCAGATGACATCCATCACAGCAGCTAACCTGACCAGGGCATAAGAAGGCATGATGCTCGCTGCTGTCTTTCTCCACTTTTATAAGTTAAAGCAAAGGATGGCTGACAACTTTTGCTCAACTTTACCATACACACACACACACACACACACACACACACACACACACACACACACACACACACACACACACACACACACACACACACACACACACACACACACACACACACACACACACAAGTGGGAACTGAGGTTAAATTCCAGATACTGGCATTTTTCTTATGGCAACTAGGTCTTTGTTTTTCTCTATTTATTTACTCATTCATTTGGAATTGAAAGATATGCAGCCAAGCAGTAAAATGTCTTGACTAGTACTGCAAGCAAATGACAATACTTCTGATATGGGCCAAAACATTCCCAGGGATAAAATGTCAAAGTACTTTGTTATGTACATTGTTTAATACATTTACTTAAAATTTTCAGAAAATGCGTCATCTATTATTTTGGCTGCTTTTTTGATTGTGTGGTACTTCTTAGCATGTTATCACAAAAATGAATTTGCAGACTTTCCCTTTGATGAAAAGTTTACCCTCCTTAACTTCCTACCTCATAAAAAGCACATTCACATGACTTCTGACAGTTACTGTTCATATTGTAAGTTTTGGCTTGTATAAGAAAAATGTATTCCATAGTATATAATGGATTGTGGGATAATAATTTTCTAATGTAGGTACTTTGGAATGGTCCATGGAAGTGAGGGTCATAAAAGTGGATTAGTATGTTAATATGAGATAGGTTTTAGAGTTTTGTGATGGTAACAGTTTATGCTTTACTGATGCCATAAAAATATGTTTTAGGTTGGTAAATAATACATACAGTCTATTCAAAGTACATCTGTTCCCAGAATTCTGTAATATAGATTACACACTTATCAAGAAAGTATTTTGTTTCAGTCTATCCTGATAGTGCATTTTATATGTGGGATTGGGTAGAGGGAGAGCTGGGGGTTAGCAAACGGAAGACATCAAAGCTTCATAATTGTGCCGCTATTTGCCCTAGACAAGACAGCCACATTTTAATTCTTTAGAGAAATGTGGTTAAATCTGGCATTCTGCCAGAGGTTCTTAGGCATGCTCAAAAATGAAGAAACGCTACCTAAGACAAATATATTAAATTTCCCTTGATTGTTTTTGATTCATTTAGCTGTTCAGAAACCACGATTCTCTATTAGTCTGGAAATGACTACAGTTACATCAAGATTATGTAAATTAGAGTACATTGTTCTCATATTTGTTAAGACCTAGATATGTCCAAAAACATGTAAGAAGCTCCATTGTTCTGATGCCCTCAGATGAGGTTAAAGGGAACTGGATGAAGAAGCAGAAACTAACTCTGAAAAAGACAACATTAGTCATGAGAGACCAAATGCTTCCTTTTGTCTAGTTCCTTGAAGCTTAACCTGGATTTACCTTTAGTAAAAAACTCATATTTACATCATAGTACTCAATTAAAATGAGGCATATGTCTGCTTCTGTTCCCACAAAAACAGTCTAGCATGCATTGGATGACAGTGAAGAGTTACTTCTTTTTGAAAAGCCTCACTGTTGCTTAAACATCTTATTTTGAACAAAGTTATTCCTATAGACTTGAAGATTCCTTAATAAATAAATAAATAACCATAATGCAATTTTGGCAACACATTTTTTTTCTAATTTTTCTGAGTGTATTAAATGGCAGAAGAATACATGCATTTTTTTCAGAATCTCACTATAGGTTGCATAAGCAATTAACCCTCGGTTATCATCTGAACCTTTACACTGAGTGGCAGCACAAGATAGTGGGGTACATACAGGTTGGTTTACAAAGTCCAGTGAACATGTGGGAGAAACAGACAAATGTAAGTTTTGTAAAACAGAATTGGAAACAGTTGCACACCTCGTTGCTGGCTGTGACATACTATTTTTTTTATTTATTATTTTTATTAATTATTATTATTAATGATTTTATCTGATTCTGTGTCCACAAATTTATTTTGGCCGTGGTGCAACAGTTTGGCTTTCTCAGTGCTTGAATTTTTACTTTCTGTTGCCTTAGTAGTGAGGAATTCATTCTTTTGATGTTTATGTTACAGGGCCACAGTATAGTACAGCACAGATATATAGAAAGTACCACTCTGACAAGGCTGTGCCATGCATCCACTTTTTATTGGGGACTTGTAAAACAGTTCCCAGTCAGGCACTCTACTCCTGGTTGTTCTTATGCACCAATTAGAAGATAATCCTATTCTCTTGCTGAGTCACTGGGGAGCCCTTCCAAGATCTGTGGCTTTAGAAGACATGACATTAACATTGTCACCTCACAGCAAGAGGTTCTCTGGTTCGATTCTCGGCTGGGGTGCCTTCTGTGTGGAGTTTGCATGTTCTCCCTATGTTCGCGTGGGTTTCCTCCGGGTACTCCGGTTTCCTCCCACATTCCAAAGACATGCATCTGGAGCATTTCTCCCCGGGCCTCCGCTGAAAACAGGCTCTGTGGAACCTAGTCGGACATTCCCGGTCAACAAATGATAAATAAATAAATAAATAAATAAATGACCTGTCCCTGTATGAACGTAGTCTAGCTCACTAAATATTGGCATGGTAAGTTGGTGTTAAGGTGCAAACACTGGCATGGAATGTGTGTATTAGGAGACAGCCTGGCAGCCATAAGTCTTACCGAGTCTTTCATAACCATGCTTGGAGGGATGCTGTCAATGTCGACAATGCTGTCAGTGATCAGGATAGAAATTCCATCCAGACCATCAGCATTATCTTTGCTCTAAAAATGTGCTTCCCATCTTGTACAACAGCCAAGGGCAACTAGAAGTGATCAACTATCCAAACTTCCTTTACTATACACAGAAGTATTCCCTGCCTTCCTCCATGGGGATTCTGACATCCAAACACCATGATGGGAGCCCTGGATATAGCATCTGAGCCTGACCACACATCAAGAATTTCTGTGAGAAATGCCTCAGGTGAATGTTTTTATGAGATCAGTTATTTGCATACTGGATAATTGTGTGATGTAGTCCACATTAAATGAGTAACATATCTTTTTTCAACAGCTTCAGGGTTTCAGACACCAGCACAAAGACTATTATCTAGCATTCTGTCCTACCACAACCAAAACCAGCATTCATTCATTCACTGTAATTCAGGTGATGATGAATGTCATTTATGGTCTACATTTTCTTTTACTGTCTTTACAGGTGACATTTTATCACTCTCCTCCATCATGGATATACCACTGCCTGATGTTAGAGATGAATCAGACTCTGATGATGGTAGCCAAAGTGTGGTACAGCCAGGGGTCATCGCATTAGTGTTGGAGACAGTTAATGTGGAGTCCAGATTGCTATCTCAGTCAGAGCACACAGCCTCTCTGCCTGTGAAACCCACCCAGACGCAGAAGGACAGGAAGTAGCAGACAGGTCTGCACAGGAAGGGATGTTTCCCTGTGGTGCACTTTCCTTTGTTTGCCACAAGCTCAACTTAGCACAGGATAGTAAATGGTGGACTTTGTGCTGATGACTGTGCACTCCATTGGTACTGTCCCACACCTGTGCTAGCTTTCTCAATGCTTGTGATCCAGCAAATACATAGGGCAGGCTCTGAACAGCACAGTCCATGCTGAGATGGTATATGATGTCTGTGATGACCTCCTGAAGTACATGAGCCACATGTGCGGCTTCTTGGGCACAGTGGGTAGGAGGTTGCACAAAACAGGTTTCTTTGTGCACAGTGGAATTGTAGCAGGACTCGCAGCATGTGGCCAGTCTGTATCTCTGTCACCCGTGATGAGGGCCACTATGGAAGGGAGAAGCAACAGTCAGACATGTTAAGTTCCACTTCCATTCTGCCAACCAATGTAAAGCACCCCTTCCTCTAAACATGATCTGGAAATTTCCTGTGATCCTAACAGCATAGGACACTCCCATTGATTGGGGCATGCATGGCCATCACATAAACCCCCTGTGAGTGCTTTGGACCTGCCTTTAGAAATCTCCACAGTGCAAGAGCATATACTGAGGGTATCTCCTAGTATACACACACACACACACACACACACACACACACACACACACACACACACACACACACACACACTGTCTGTAAGGGCTAGTTCCACACATACACCACCAAACAGTATAAACAGCACCCTCTCCCTGCTCAGTATGCCCTAGTCTCTCTACCCGCCCAGGTCTGACACACACAATGCAAACTCATATTCCTCCATATCAAGACACACAATCGCCTTTTGACATTTAACACTACAATCCTCTATACCTATGCTTGTGATGATGACATTAACCTGTCCTCTCCAAATGCTGTTATTTGAGAAGCCTATGTCTGATGCACAGTGTGACTAGAGTATGTTTATAATAGCACAGCCTGGATGAAGGTTTGCATGCATCAGTTTTTATTTTCTGTACATCATTTTAGGCTGGCCCCTGATTATGAACCAGTGACTGCCTGTTAGCCAGTGCATTGGCATACTGCATCCATCTTCAGCTGGCATAGTTCTCAGATCCATGCTTCTCCACAGGGTCCTCATCAGGCACCTCCTCTCTCACAGTCTCCTCACCTGAAGTGAGCTCCTCCTCAGGCACCACCTCCTTCACAGGTTCCTCCCTTGCAAACAGCTCCTTCCTCAGGCACCACCATGGTTTCATCCCTTGTGACATCAGTTTTGCATTCCATTCCCCTATCCTTTGCTGAAGTTCTGGCTCAGAGTTTGCCTGTAATGCCACATTGTCTGCATATAGCAGCTTTGTTGATCTGTCCATTCCGGTCTGTTTGCTAATGTAGTCCATCACCAGTATGAACAGCTTGGAGCTAAACCCTGGTACACACCCACTCCCACTAGAAACCCCTCTGTGAGACCAAACACTGTTCATACTTGAGTCATTGGGTCCTTATACATAGCTTGCAATAATTCCACCTATGTTTCTCAGACTTTGAACCACCGTAGTACTGCCCAAATCATTCTCCTTGGGACCTCATCATATGTTTTTTCCAAGTCTAAGAATGCCCAGTTGGACTCTTTCCTCATTTCTACTTATTCTCAACTATGTGTCTCACTGCAAACATCAGGTCATTTGTGCTGCATCCTGATCTGAATCTGAACTGTTCATCTCCCAGTTTATGTTCTACTCCTCTGCATATCTGTTTATCAATCACCCTCTCCAGAACTTTCCTGCAGTGTGATAGGAGTTTGATGCCTCTTCACTGCCCACAGTTGTAAATGTCTCCTTTGTTCTTGTGCACTGGCATGAGTATGCTTATTTTCCAGTTATCTGGGATACTCCTTTCTATCCACACCGCTATGACTACCTTCAGGAAACCATTTCTCCCCATCTCACTCAGCATCTTTATCATATCCACTGTGACCTCATCTGCATCATTATCATATCCACTGTGACCTCATCTGAGCCTGCTGCTTTCCCTGACTTCATTTTCCTATTCTTACTTCTTCAGAGGTGGGCTCCTTCTCCTCTTCTCTCATTGTAGGCTGTTTCCTGGACATTCCAGTTTCTGTGGGGTTTCCTTCATTCAGAAGCTGCTGGAAATTCTCCTTCCAGCTGTCTTTCATGTCCTGTAGACTGGAAAGCAGGTTGTTACTGGCATCCCTTATGAAGGGAGTCTATCTTCTTTACCTTTCTTCTTTGCCTTGCAATGCATTATAGTTCCTTTGGGCCACCTACTAAGTCACTTTCCAGAAGCTGGTAGAGTGCCTCCAATACCCTATTCTTTGCTATTGCAACTCCTTTGTTATCCAACCACTATTTCTTCCTAGCCAGGTCAGTCTTTTCTATTTCCCACTTTTTACTGCACTCCTCCTTTCTTTTGATGACTTCCTGGACTCCTGCATTCCACCACCAGCTTTCTTAATGTATCTTATTTCCATACCTGGCTCGGCTACATATCAGGTCTGTAATCCTCACACATGCTATTTTGAGGTGCTGTCATTCTTCTTCAACTCCACCTATTTCCTCCTCTTCTTGGGGTGCTAGAGCCCTGAGTAATTCCTTGAACTGTTGTACTTTCTCTCCATTCATCTTCCAGGTCTTCAGCGTGGTCTCTGTTGACTTTAGAGCCTTCTGGGAGCACTGATTGTAACAACCATTGGATTATGCTGTGGGATGACTGTTTTTCTGGGGATGACTTTGCAATCATTGATTCTGTCCCATATTACCCTTCCCGTACTAGGAGGAAGTCTAACTGCACTGCATGTTGGCTTCTCTTGTATGTGATCTTGTGACTGTCTCCCTTTCTGAACCATGTGCTGGCTACTATCAAGCCATTTGCCAGACAGAAGTCTAGAATGGCCTGTCCTTCTTTATTCTGGTTGCCCCACCTGTGTGTCCTCATAGCCTGGTCTGTCTGTCCCGATAAGTGCATTCAAGTCACCTATTATCAACACCAATTCATGTTTGTCAAGTACATCTTGCAACTGCTGTATGAATGCATTCTATTCATCACTATCACAATCCTCGTGTGAGGCATAGACTGAGATTATGAATACTGCCCAGTCATTTGCTCTGGAGTCTGTTTGCCATGAGTCTGTCACTAATTCTGATGATATCCCTCACTGCCTTCTGAAGCCTCTCTCTCACCACAATTCCTAAGCCATTTCTAGCCAGTCCTCCTGAGTAGTAGACTATGGGTCCCAACTCATGTTTACTGCACTGTCTTTTCATCTTGTTTTGTCGAACACGGGATGTCCAGCTTCTTCCGTATCATCATGTCATCCACTTTCATATAGCAAACCAATTTGGATTGTCCCACTTCCTGCTACACCAGATTTGAATCTAAGCACCCTTTTTCATCAAGATTGTTTCTCTCTTTAGGAAATTACAAGCTTTTTAGTAGTAAGAAGTGCATGTACATGTATGTGTGTGTGTATATGCACGTCTAAAATCACCTTTGATTGTAACGTTCCTCAAGTCTACCTTGCTCAGCTAATTACTAAGGGCGCTTTTCTCTATTTTAGAAGAGGTCACTGGTCATCATCAGGCCCATAATAGACCATCCAAACACCAGACCCAGTCTGAGAAAAAAAAATCATCAGGTTCTCACTAAAACAATCTTTGATATCAGCTGCCTAACTTGCTCGGAGCATCTGGAAGCCTCTGCCTTATATAAACTACTACAAGATGCTCTGTGTCTCGCCTACAGTGCTGTATATAAGTCAGTCATGACTGATCTACTCCATATACGTAAAATTAATAGCAGCACAAATACAAGATCAAGAAGCTTACATTTCTATTGCAACATAAATAGCACTTGACTTTCCTCCCAAAGAATTCTTCACTTGTAGAACAAACTGCAGCTTTCAGCAAAGTGCTGAGCATCCCTCGCTATCCTCATATCTTACTTGCACAAATAGATAGAAAACCACAAATTTATCATTTTCCTTGCCCCCTTGTCACCTGTTGGGTATACCAGTGAAATTGCAGTGGCTAGATTTAAAAAACAGTGTTATTGCCCAGGAACAATCTATGCACCTATAAAGGCAATCACATGATGACTACATTTTTCAATGTAGCATTTTCTGAAAAATAATCACAGTTGTTTTATGATTACGTGGTCTGTACACTCACTATTTTATACTGTTTTTTTCTGGAAAGAATCCCATTTTCTGCAGTGAAATATTTTTTTTTACATATCACATGGCTACTTTCCACTACACATATATAGTTTTGTCAAATTATTAATGAGAGATAGAGATGTTAACTATGTCAGCATTTCTTGGAAATTATGTTCTCAGATTGTCCCTTCTTAAAACTGGAGATTAATGCTTATCCGTCAAAATAAACAGTACTTAGATTACGTAAGAGTAAATCTGCTATTCCTGGTATAATTCCATTTAAATGCTAGCAGGCACATAACGAACAAATACCTCCTTATTTTTGTGTGGATATTTCTTTGTTTTACTCTACCCAGCTGGAAAAACTGGATGACATTTTTGATATCCCAGAGCAATTTTTCCTCCAAACCAAATACATTTAATACAGACATTAAATGGACTCAATCCAGTAGCTATTTTTAGTTGTAATGCAAGTTAGTTCCAACAAATTTATTAACAACTAATTATGCAAACATTTTGATGATGATATTTCTCCACAGCAGAATGGCTTCGTCCCAAAATCAAGAATGTCATGAATTATGCAAACTCTACAGGCCTTACAAATATAATGCAATGCAGATAATACAGCATTTTGTAACTGCACAGTCAAATAAATCGAAAAAGCTGTAGATACTTTTATGGTTTTTGATTCACTCCACAGAAAATGTATGCTCAGAACTATAGTAATGAAAGGTTCTTATTGCATCTAGTAATTATTGTTATATGTCTTTTTTTTCTCACAGAACCCAACTGCGTTATGCAAAAATTAAAGAAAGCTCTTAAGCAATAAAGTAGTTTGATGGTATTACACTGAATTTCCATGTCATACATATTAAGTTTATTCTTCTGTCCTACTCTAGCAGTTATTTTACAAAAATATAATATAAAATAAGTCTGCATGTGTTAATATATTCAGAATGCATTTGCTTATGCAGACACTTTAACAGTTACATTAGTACCTTATTAGCTGCTTTTTTTCAGTTAACTGAACAGACTGTGCATGTATAAGTCTTGTAAGATCAGTAAACTAAAAATGCAAATTCTAAATGTATTTCAAACAATATAAAAGTACTAGTGCTTAATTTATGCAAATATGAAATTCTCAGCTGAGGTACCTTCTGTGCAGAGTATGCTTGTCCTCCTTGTGTTCATGTGGGCTTCCTCTGGGTGCACTGGATTCCTCCCACATTCCAAAGACATGCAACAGGTGGATTGGACACACTAAATTGTCCTTAGGTGTGAGTGCATATGTGTGTGTGTGTGTGTGTGTGTGTGTGTGTGTGTGTGTGTGTGGTACGGGTGAATTACAGCGGCAGGGCTAGCCACCCCAGTAGTGTAAACATTGGCTGTAGATGATTGTCACTGTTGAAGGGAAACCCCGAACCCATGTTCAAAAAGGGGAAAGGGGGTTGAGGATGGATAGATGGATACAGGTATGTAGGTTAGACTCACAAGAGAAATATATTTATATGGATATATTACGCTATGTGCTAAGTAAAATAAATATGATGGAAAAGCACCAATGTCTTCTCCACTTCTCAGTAATAGGCATGTTAATTTATTCTTAATTTTTTTCTTACTATATTATGGTTTCTTCATTTCAGATGCGCATTTTCCATTTTAATCACGGACTGCATAGTATAAAATGTGTTCTTGTGTAAGGTGGGACTTCTCATACACTGCCAGAGATACAGTAAGTCCTTCCTGAATCCCTTAAGGCCTTAAGACTTCTGAACCTGAGTATTCGCTTGTAACCAAGTATCAAGCTGGCAACTGAAGTTGGTAACTTATGAGCATGAGAAATAATTCAAGAGCAAAATACAAAACAAATCTCGGCTCACACAGCTCCAATATACTTCACAGCACTTTATTAAAAAACTATTACAAAGCACAATCTTTCACACATTCAAGGGTTCTTTAACTGATCTGAAAAACATGCAGAAGAAGGTACATATATAACAAAAGTAAAATGACATACTAAGTAAAGGAACATTTTACTTTGGAACTCGTAACATGTTGTTTTCAGTGCATTTTTGTTTTCTGATCTATTTCAATGCCTCAAAATCACGCTAGCTGTTTCTTGTAAAATTTTAGTAGGTGTTTCCATAAAATGGCCAACACAAAGCTTGCCATATTAATGTGATCTTGTTTTACTGATTTTTTGCCCCCTCCCTAGAATCCATTTCAAGTTCCCCTTATGCGAGTCATGCCAGATATAAGGAAGTGATGCTGTCTTCTTGATCAGTTAAGATACAATGCCAGCAATATGAGGCACAGGCATCTCAAACACCTTCTATAGGAGGACTGTTTGCATTTTTTCCTGAATAACTGTCCTATACAGCACTAACTAAAATAAAGTAGCTAAATTACAGGCTTTTATAAGGATCATTATGTTGTAGTCTTATGAGTAAAGACAGACCCTCCACCAAATTCTTCTTGAGGTGTCAAGGCTACCACTGCCGTCCAAGAGATTTTAATCAACACTTCAGAGAAATACTTGTGCTACTCATCAGTGTCTGCAGCAGGAAATAGATGACTGTTTTTTTTCTTACTTTGTTTCTGTTTTGTTTTCATGAATGTTGGAGAAAATTACTACTGTGCTTGCTGTTTTTGCTCTAAAGTACTTTATAATCACAATACATTTCAGCATGCTAGCACTTCTTAAAAAATATAATCCTTTTGCATGCGAAATCAGTAGTTCTGTGCATAACACTAACCCAGCTTTCCATAAAATTGCTGCATTTACAGAAAATACTGCTCACAAGTGTATCACTATACAAAAATGTAGCTAAATATTAGGGTTGTCACCTTTAACTGCCCAAAGTGGGATATTCTTACTGAAACCTGAGACTATGCAGGACAAACCATGTCATCATAAAAGGAAAAAAAATAATTTTCATCTTATTAACAAAATAAAGACACCATGATGTGCTGTTAATTGTTTATACTACTATATGTGATATTAAGATGACTTAAATGTATAATTACAGCATTATGTGACATTTAGAGAAAAGCCAGAAATGTTTTTCTTTTGTAAAATGCCAAGACATTTGCCATTTCCATGCCTTCTCCCTCCTTTTTGCAGGTCAGAAGAGCCAAAATCATGACTGTTCTACCAAAAGATAGACTGATGGTAACCGTATACATTAGGCACATTATACTATTACTCTTTCCATCTCCCTGCAATAAAGGCAAGGGAAAACAGTTTCACAACACACTGCCATTTTATTTACCAGCACAAATGTTTTCATCCTCTTAGGGTTGCCAGATTCTTGACTGGCCGGGTTGGAACAAAAGGTCTTTCACACTAGGTGAAGACAAAAAAAAAAAAAAAAAAAAAAGAAGAAGAAAACATCTTTAATGCGGAACATTGCAGTTCCGCATTACAGACAAGTAGTTCCATGTTTGGCAAATTTTGATTGGCCCGTATGCCTGTATACGAGCCAATCAAAAACCCGTAGAGTGGACCCTCTTCTGTTCAATGCAGAACATCAAGCAGTTCCGCATTGAACAGAGCTCCATTTTGCAATTTTTTGATTGGCCAGTATACTGGTATAAAGGCCAATCAAAAAAAAAAAAAAAAAAAAATGGAGACTGTTTTGCCAGGACTGTAACCGGCAGTGTGGGACTCAGGATCGGACTGCCGATCCCAGGACAATCCCACTGAAATAGGGACATCTGTTTTTTGAAAATTCTGCAATTTGTCCAGGTTATTGAAAAACCTGGACAAATCACAGAATTTTCAAAAAACACCCAGACAGGAGCCCAAAAAGAGAACGGGTCCAGGGAAACCCGGACGTATGGTGACCCTAGACATGATTGCCTTTATAAAATTATGGGTAGTACCTAACAAGGAAAAGAAAAAAAAAATCCTGAGTTTGTAGTATGTCATGCAGGTAGAGACAAATTCCTCTACCAAAGTATGTGAGACATTAAGCTTAGAAAAGTGGATGGGCTTACACTTCCTTTGATTCCAAAGCAAGGAAATTAAACTTTGCTAATGAACAAGCAGGTTTCTGGTACTTGTACAATACTAGAACCATATTGTAGGAAGAAAAGAAATTTGAAGACTGGTTTAAACTGTGAGGATGAACTTTTCCTTTAAAGCACATTTACTTCTTAAAGATACAGGATGTAGGCACTAGTTTCAGGTTGACATTGTCTTTTAAACCTATCTGACCTTAACTCATTGATACATTCATGTGTGTTTAATTCTGTTACATTTTGTTACATTCATTAAGTCTTGATTCCTGATATTTTGAAAACATATCTGCAGTGCACTAAAAATAAAGCCATAATCATTTCCAAATTCCAACACGTATCTATTTAGAAGATTTGTTACCAGTTTTCTTTTAATTTCAGAATAGTGTACCTATATGCATTCTTTAAGTCACCCGTTCCATATACCTATAATAAATGGTGTATATGATTTGCACTGTACCAAATAAACAACATTTTGAGTTCCATAACTTACCTTTATGTTGCTAGTGTATATTTTGTAGTTACTAGATGTATACATTTCCAGTAGTATTTGCATACATACACTGTGAAAAGTTCCATCAAGCTAATATTCCTTTCATCCTTACATCAGTCCCTTTGGTAGCATCCATTTCTTTGCAACATAATACTTGCTTCATGTTTCTCTCATGCTTATAGGTAAAACTAGGTCTTTTATCTATAATGCCATTCAGTCATTCAAGGATGTTAATATCCTTCGGTGTCTGTTAATAATCTCCTGCATTGCCTTTTTGCCTTTATTATGTGAAATACAATACCTGACAATATCCTTTTTTAGTTACTCAAGCATCTGTTCTATCTGGTGTCTCATAAAGGACTGCCTGCACCCTAGTCACTTGCTCACTCATTATTCCGTCCCTTGCTTCCTCCAAAATGTCTTTCTCACAGCATCTGTCACTCATTCCTCTGGATGGCCTTTCTTAACTTTCATCTAATTATTATCTATAGTTTGTGTTGAGGTACTTGTCATCGGACCATAGGCTATATCCTTGAACATGTATCCGGAATGTATGCTCGTACAATGCAGGTAAAGCTTGTTTTATACTATTTTATAATAAAGTCCTTTGAAGTCCATTGGATCCTTGTGAGACAACTTTTTTATTTTTTCAAAATTTGTTTTATTTTATTTTTCCAAACTCTAGAACATGGACTATACAACAACATGGAAATAGTTAATGGTAATATATGAAAACGTACAATATAAAATGAAATATAAACAGTAAAACACTAATAACAAAAAGTATATGCATTATCTACAAAATATGTACAATCTTTTACCTCCACAACTTCATTGATGCTTATTATAGTGAAGATCAGAAACAATATTGCATCAGATCTCATGTAATTTACAGTAGAGAATACCATATCCCATGCCTTCATCTGCTTTTTAAGTCAGATTTATGGTTAGATAATAAGTTAAATGCTTTGTAATATTAGGCTGTTCCATTGATAAATTCTCCCAGTTTATAGTGAGTTCTGCTATCTTAAATAAGTTCTGAGCAATGTTGGGTGTTATTTCTAAGTATCCCAGTCCAACTAAAGGAAGATCTGTAGTTATCATTTGTCCTTAGCTTCAGATAGTAACCCCACTTTACAGGGTTGCCTTAGTAATCCTAACAACTCTTTTTAAGTTTTTAATCTATTTTTTAATGTTATTCTTAATTTATGGTTCTTCCAACTGCTGAACACTGTCAGGAATTGTTCCTCTTATTGTAGAGTTTGTTTATGTTGTTGGGCCACCAGATTTTTTCTTTTAAACGTCCTAGATGTGTAGATTTGGTAGGTATTGTCATTTCTATCTAGCAGATAATGTCAATTCTATATATTTATCTAAACTGGAATAGAACTGTTTTGTGTAACTTCCTCTAATCCTTGAATCCTGAGATATTGGTATCTCCAGGTTTAGAGTTTCTAAAAGTGAAGGTCAATAATTTATGATCTGACTTAACCAGAGAAGGAGATACCCAAGGGGACAGTAACTTATTTTTCAACAATAGACTTGAATCTAAACTCTGACTTCTAAAAATTAGACTACTTTAATATCTATAGGCAAAACCCAGGAGGCGGTAGACACAGCAGTTAAAAGATAACTTGAATTTAATGAAGTATGAGCGCTTTTGCATTGCCTCCACAACGCTTCTTCAGAGACAATAAAATAACATCTCAAAATACTACCCACCAAATAATCCAATAAAAATATTAGGAGTAGTCACATGACATATAAAACAATCAGCTGACTCTTCAGTTATACTTCAGTTATATTGATCACCTGACCTAAACTCCAGCTTGCAAAATCACAAATAGCACATTCATCATAAAAAAAAAAAACAAATATAAAATATTCAGCCTATAATGCAAAGCTGAAAAGCTGGTAAAATTAACATAATAAGTCATCATCATCATCATCATCTTCTTTCAGCTGTTCCCGTTAGGGGTCGCCACAGTGGATCATCTGTTTCCATTTCCTCCTGTCCTCTGCATCTTGCTCTGTCATACCAACCACCTGCATGTCCTCTCTCACCACATCCATAAACCTTATCTTAGGCCTTCCTCTTTTGCTGTTACCTGGTAGCTTCATCCTTAGCATCTTTTTCCCAGTATACTCAGCATCCCTCCTCAGCACATGTCCAAACCAATGTAATCTTGCCTCTCTGGCTTTGTCTCCAAACCTTCCAACCTGGGCTGACCCTCTAATATACTTATTCCTAATCCTGTCCACCCTCGTCACACCCAGTGCAAATCTTATCATCTTTAACTCTACCACATCCAGCTCAAACTCCTGCCTTTTTGTCAGTGCCACTGTCTCCAACCCATATAACATAGCCAGTCTCACTACCGTCTTGTAGACCTTCCCTTTCACTCTTACTGGTACTCGTCTGTCACAAATCACTCCTGACACTCTTCTCCACCCACTCCATCACAAATCACTCCTGACACTCTTCTCCACCCACTCCATCCTGCCTGTACGCTCTTCTTCTCATCTCTTCCACACTCACCATTACTCTAAACTATTGATCCCAACTATTTAAACTCATCCACCTTTGCCACCTCTACTCCTTGCATCCTCACCATTCCTCTATCCTCCCTCTCATTTACACACATATATTCTGTCTTAGTCCTGCTGACCTTCATTCCTTTTCTCTCTAGAGCATATCTCCATCTCTCCAGGGTCTCCTCCACCTGTTCCCTACTCTCACTACAGATCACAATGTCATTTGCAAACATCATAGTCCACGGGGACTCCTGTCTGATCTCGTCTGTCAACCTGTCCATCACCATTGCAAATAAGAAAGGGCTCAGAGCTGATCCTTGATGTAATTCCACCTCCACCTTAAACGCATCTGTCACTCCCACCGCAGACCTCACCGCTGTCAAACTATCCTCGTACATATCCTGTACCACTCTTACATACTTCTCTGACACTCCCGACTTCCTCATATAATACCACATCATATGCTTTCTCTAAGTCTACAAAAACACAATGCAACTCCTTCTGACCTTCTCTGTACTTCTTCATCAACACTCTTAGAGCAAATATCGCATCTGTAGTGCCCTTTTCCAGCATGAAACCATACTGCTGATCACTAATCATCACATTCCATCTTAACCTAGCTTCCACTACTCTTTCCCATAACTTCATGCTGTGACTGATCAATTGAATCCCTCTGTATTTACTACAGCTTTGCACATCACCCTTCTGCAGGCATCCTCTCACTTTCTAAGATTTCATTAAACAATCTAGTTAGAAACTCCACTGCCATTTCACCTAAACACCTCCATGCTTCCACAGGTATGTCATCTGGACCAACAACCTTTCCAGTCTTCATCCTCTTCATAGCTATCCTTACTTCCTCCTTGCTAATCCATTGCACTTCATGATTCACTATCCCCACATCATCCAACCTTTTCTCCCTCTCATTCTCTTCATTCATCAACCCCTCAAAGTACTCTTTCCATCTGCTCAGCACACTATTTTCATTTGTAAGCATGTTTCCCTCATTATCCTTTATCACCTTTACCTGCTGCACATATTTCCTAGCTCGGTCCCTCTGTCTAGCCAATCAGTACAGGTCTTTTTCTCCCTCCTTAGTGTCCAACCTTTCATACAACTCTTCATATGCCTTATCCTTAGCCTTCACCACCTATCTCTTTGCCATGCACCTCATCTCCTTATACTCCTGTCTACTTTCTTCATCTCTCTGACAATCCCACTTCTTCTTTGCCATCCTCTTTCTCTGTATATTCTACTGTACTTCCTTATTCCACCACCATATCTCCTTGTCGTCCTTCATCTGTCCAGATGTCATACCAAGCACCTTTCTAGCTGTCTCCCTTACTAGCTCTGCTGTAGTTACCCAGCTATTTGGTAACTCTTCACTGCCACCCAGTGCCTGTCTTAACTCTTCCCTGAACTCCACCTCACAACTACCCTTTTTCAATTTCCACCATTTGATTCTTGGTGCTGCCCTTACACTCCTCCTCCTCTTCTTGATCACCAATGTCATCCTACAAACCACCATCCTATGCTACCTAACTACACTTTCCCCGGTCACCACTTTACAGTCTCCAATCTCCTTCAAACTGGCCCTCCTACATAAGATATAATCCACCTGTGTGCATCTTCCTCCACTCTTGTTTGTCACCCTATGATTCTCCCTCTTGTTAAAATATGTATTCACCACAGCCATGTTCATCCTTTTTGCAAAATCCACTACCATCTGACCTTCTGCATTCCTTTGCCTAACACCATACCTACCCATCACTTTCTCATCCCCTCTGTTCCCTTCATCAACATGCCCATTGAAATCTGCTCCAATCACCACTCTCTCACCCATCAACACTTCATCAAACTCACTCCAAAATTTTTCTTTCTCATCCATCGCACACCCAACTTGTGGAGAATATGCACTAACAACATTCATCATTACACCATCAATTTCCAGATTCATAAACATCACTCTATCTGACATTCTTTTCACCTCCAAAACACTCTTACCATACTGTTCCTTCAGGATAACTCCTACGCCATTTCTCCTCCCATCCACACCATGATAAAACAATTTGAACCGACCTCCGATACACTTAGCCTTACTCCCCTTCCATCTGGTCTCTTGCACACACAATATACCAACCTTCCTTCTGTCCATATCGGCTAGCTCTCTCCCTATACCAGTCATACTGCCAACATTCAAAGTTTCGACCCTCACTACCACAGTCCTAGCCTTTCTCCTCTCTTCCTGCCTTCGGCCATGCCTTCCCCCTCTTCTCCTCCTTCGGCCAACAGTAGCCCAATTTCCACCAGCACCCTGCTGGCTAACAGTACTGGTGGCAGTCATTGTTAACCCGGGCCTCGACCGATCCAGCATGTAAATATTTACTGCTGTCCGCATGAAATGATTTAAGTATCTAAATAAAATATACATGCATATTTATATATAACAAACAGTTCTCATACTATCAAAGGCATAATTATATTAACAGGACTCAGACACCCCTGATGGAAGTCATAAGAACTAACAAATAAACATACAAAGCTGCTCAATAACCCCTTTCAAGATGTAAACACAAGGCCTGCATTACTGTGCTATTTCTGTTTAAATTTCTACAACCTTTCCATATAAAAAACAACAAAGTTTGTAAAAAAAATGCTTATATTCTCACCCCCATGGCTTCTACTTAACAATTTTCAAAACTTGCACATTGTTCTGAAGTTATGAGAAAGGGAAATGTGTTTGTGGTTACAAAATGTGTGTTTAAAGTACCCGAAAGGAAAGTATTTCATTTCAACATAAACTTTTGTAACTTATTTTTCACACAATAAGTTTACATAAAGTATTAAGTTATATTTTTAGGTTTTGAAAGTTCAGTTACATATACATTTATTACTTTTTTCTATATGCAAACTACGGAAAGACTTGATAGTAAAATTGCAGTTTTTAATGTTTTGAAAAAAGAATTACAGTTTTTAGGGTATGTATTTTTAAATATTTTGTATTAATCAATTGATGACAATCATGCAATTAATTTAATCACATGAGCAGGGTTGGTTTGGTATAAATTCTGAATGAAGCAGCAACCTAATACACTTGAAAAAGCCTGTTAAGAACAGGCGAAAGCGCTTGTGGTTACTTGGAGTGGTTACTTGGATGGTTTTCTTGTTGTGTGCAATAAAAGAACTTTTTAACCTTTCCTGCTCGTCCATCTGGTGTTCGATAGTTTGGAGCTGCAGTGATCCTATCTACAGTACTGTTTTGTGTCTTTAAACGGAGGGTTCTGTGCCTCAGTGCCTAGTGGGATTCGTTCTACTTAACATAACTTATGACTAATCAGCAAATATGTCTATTTCAAATGAGTCTACATACACATGCCATTTCAAAATCAAGTTAAGCAATCCGTGCAAGTAAATCTAATCAACAACAGTGTTGTGCATATAAAGAACAGCTATATAAGTTAAAAATACTTATATGGATACCCCCATGACTTTACTAAGCACATCTTGTCATAAATCAACACGTTTATCTATTGTAAATGAATCTGAATTCTAATGCCTTTTCAAAGACAGCTATTACAGTTTGTGCATACAGATCTCCTTTTGAATGCTGTTTACAACCCAGGTAGTTTTGTACCTATGGAAGCTTACACTCATTCAACCTTTCTGGCAGGTGTGTATCTAGAAATTTGAAGTATAATCTGAAACGTAATGACTATAGAGCTTTAAAACAGTTACAGAATGATGACACCATAGTCATCAGGCCAGCCGATAAAGGTGGTTCTATAGTTATAATGGATAGGGAAGATTATTATACATCCATGAAGATGATGCTGAGTAATGTTGGATACTATTTTGTTGTTAACATTGAACATGCGCATGCAATGGAAATTAGAATTCTGAATATGTTGGATGATGGTTGGGAGGGCGGCCTAATGGTTAAGGTGTTTGCCTTACAAATACAAGTTGCAGGGTTTGAGTTTCACAAGGGATAACTGGCTAGGCTTACAATGGCTTGCAAGGGCAGTTAGCCTAGTACTAACCTATGAATCTATGAACCTATGAACCTATGATATCTTGAAAAGTGAATTGATTGATTCTGAACTGTTTAGGTTTTTGAAATGTGATTATCCTCTCATCCCTACCATACAAGGAAGGCCAAAAATACATAAGAATGGGGTGAAATAACCTATGAGACCCATAGTGGCTGGTAGGGGTTGGTGCACAGAGGCATTCTCATTGTATGTAGAGAAATACTTACATACTGTTCTAGACTTAAATAAGTTTGTTCTCAGAGATACCAAACAGTTTTTGGATGATTTATATGGCTTTACAAATGCATTACCCATGGATACAGAATTTTATTTTGTCACACTAGATGTGCAATTGTTATTTACCATCATACCAAATATACTAGAGGTAGCCTCAGTACAAGGATATATCACTAGGCATAGTGATTATAATAGTGCACAGATAGATCTTATATGTCTGTTTTTGGAGACTATTCTTGAGAATAACTTGATTTTGTTTGATGACATTATTTATTTGCAGAAAGATGGCGTAGCTATGAGCATGTTGTGTGCCACTAGCTACGCCAACATGTTTTTAGCCTTGCGGGAGGAAAATACACTTTTTCAGATGGAGCCTTATATGAGGCATGTTCCCTTTTATCAACGTTTTGTCAATGACCTCTTTTTGATATGGACAGATGATATAATGAGTTTGGACAATTTTGTCCAACAATTGAATGATGCTACTGACTATCTCAAGTTTACCATGATATCCTCTAAAGTTAGAATTGAATATTTGAATGTTTATGTTGAGAGGCCAAGTAATGGGTTGATCAACATGGGAGTGCATAGAAAGAGCTGCTATAGGAACCATCTTCTTCATAGATATAGCATGCATCCCCAATATGTCTTTAGAAATGGGTCCACTTTTAAATTTTAAAATACCAAAATCTTGAGTTTTGAGATAATGAACTCAAAACATCAAGATTTTGGTATCTCAAAAGTTAAAAGTGAGCGAAATAAAAAAAAAAACAGCTAAAATAATGTTTTTGCAGGGAGGCAAGCCCCCCCCCCGCACCCCCGTAGCCCCCCCCCCCCACTTAAATATACCAACTCCGAGATCGGGCTACATTGAAGAGAATGGTAATGCTCCTGTTCCACTTATTGTTCTCTTCACTGTAGCGTGATCTTGGAGTTGGTATATTAAAGTGGGGAGGTGCAGGGGGGCTTGCCCACCTGCAAAAACATTCTTTTACTTTTTTTTTTTTTTTGGTTCACTTTTGAATTTTGAGATACCAAAATCCCGATGTTTTGAGTTCGGTATCTTAAAACGTGAGATTTTGGTATTTTGAAATTTAAAAGTGGACCCCTTTAGGAACATATTGAAAGGACAGGGTATGAGGGTTTGCAGACTGAATGCATTGGATGAAGGCTTTCAGTCTGAATTATTGGACTTGAAGAAAAAATTCACTGTTAGAGGATATAGGATGCATGAGATTGAGAAGGGGCTCTCAGATGTATACAGCTTAAGGGGAAATAGAGCGTCCCCATATTGTGCACCTACTCAAGATTATAATACCCATATCACAAATACTGATGGAATGAGAGGTATGAAGATAGCTGTGTTCTTTACTAGTGACAGCAATGATATTTTGGACATTATTAGGAGAAACTGGGGGATTTTGACAGTGGACCCAATAGTTAGAGATTGTCAGATTTAAGAATAAACATAACTTGAAGAGGTTACTTTGCTACCCAACAAACAAGCTGGATCCATCCCTAGAAGTTAAACCTTACACTTATTCATGTGGTAAGTGTCGCTTCTGTTGTTTTATTAACAGTAGTTGGAGTTTTAAGCTTCTGGACACTGACCAGATTTTTAATTTTAACATCTCTGCCTCCTGTGAGACATCACACATCATTTATTTAGCTGCGTGTACTCTCTGTCACTCATTCTATGTTGGAAAAATGGATAGAGCGCTGAAAGTTAGAATAACGGAACACCTATATAGTACTAGAATATGTTCTAGCAACAGTGCTCTATCCAAGCATATTTTATTGCAAGGGAATGATCATACATTTAAGTTTATGGTGATAGATATTAATGTACCTAGCCTATGAGAATGTGACATCAGAAACATGACAGCAGGTAAAGAGCTTAAGTATATACTCAGACTGAGAGCTGACAGGGGTAGAGCCCTCGATGAGAGGGCATCCCTGAAACCCACACTTCAATCTAGGAGATTGAGAACTATACACACATAACTAAGGGTTAGTCCCAATCTGTTTATTAGTATGTATTTTTTAGAAGTCATCAGATTTTATGCTTAGACATATTTATTGCTAGGTGCTTTTATATATATGAAGAATTTATTATATTTATGACATGTATAAGGTTGTTTTTAATAAGCCTTTAGTTAGAAGCTGTTATTTTATGACAGCCTAGCCATAATAACAGAGGCAAGTTCATGTAAAGATGGTATATGTCTTTAAATTTTGGATTCACATTTGAAAATGATTCTCTGAATCTCATTGGTTGACCAATTATATTTAAATGTCTTTGATTAAGATGCTTTTACTGGTCTGAAGAAGCTCACAGCGAAAGCGCTTACCGTTTTTTATTTTATGTAATAAAAGTTTTATGGTTCGTATACTGCCTAGCTGCCTCACTGCTATCTTGTTTATTGGACTATTTGGATTTATACTTATAAGCAGTGGGACACTTATCCTGTGGAGAGTTACCTGGGTATTTTTTTTTTCATCAGCTTTATTACAGTTTATGTGAAAAATGGTCATGATATGCAGAAAATAACTTTGTCTCCTTTATTTCAAACGAAAGTAAAAATAACATAAGAACTAGTGATCACATTGTCTAAACATTCAAAATGCATAATCAGATTGAGCACACATGAGCGAGTATTCAAAATGCGTAGCACTTGAGCGAGCAAGATTAAGTGTCAATACACAATCAGATTGAGTGTAAAATGCCACTTGACTTGTGCAGAGCAATAACCAAAGAACTAGCAAATAACTAGCACTTACATATGTAAAATACAGTAATAACAATCAAAGACTATCACTTGAGTGAGCTAGATTCAATACACTTGTAGGGCGCACACACACACGTGAAATGCAATAACAACTAAAGAACTAGCACTTGAGTGAGCAAGAAGATTACTTGCAGGACAAGAAAGGAAAGCAAAAACCACCAAAGAACTAACAAGATTGAGTGTTAAACTGTCAAATGCAAAGTACATTACCTTAAGCGAGAGCAATACACTATTCAAAAGCATTTGCATACATTGTCTAAAATGCATAACACTCCGACTTGAACCAGATTGTTTGTAAAATATTACTTGCGCAGAGCAATAACCAAAGAACTAGCAAAAGGCAATTAACTATCACAGTAGCACTTGAGCGAGATTGAGTGTCAAGGATTGAAATGCAAAAGTACGGTTGGTTGAGCCCTTAAGCGAGAGCAATAGAGAGCAACTGCAGTACACTTACTCACATTTCAAAACTGGAACTTTTCAACTTACTTTGTCTAAAAGTACACTTGCAGAACTGGAGCCCACTTGTAATAATATCACAGCACAATGAGCGCCGCAATCGCATACATAAGGAAGACTGTTAGATTCATAAAACTCATGGAGGCTTAGACGGGTAAATTTAAATTAAGTAGAAATGGTTCAGTGGCAGCTATCTGCCTCATGCTGATGTCATCACGCACACCCTGTATGCAATTACATCAGGAACAGTAAAAAAAAAGGGAAATTCTGAAATTAAAGGGGCCAACGCAGGAATTCGTGGAACCCCAATATTTTGCCCTCAAAATCGTTATTTACTGAGGAATTCAGTACGGTTGAGAGGTATGCTGTCTACCTCACCCTTGGTCAAAACAGAAATAACACAGTGCTGCAAGCAAAATGGATGTTTATTATATGTTTAACATCATATAAAGAATGTCACCAGCCTGTTGACAGTTGTAGCCACAAGCGACTGTAGATTAAAAGATTTGACATAATTCTGAGGTCAAAATATCATCTCGATCAATCCTTTACCCTATTAAAACTGTCATTAGAAGTTATTGTGGTCAATAAGACTTTTTTTTCCTTCTGAAGTTATTTTTCATACCCCACCACCACAAATAGTTTTCCTTGCCCTGGCTGAATTTTGCAGGTGTCAATAAACTGACCCAGTGTGGTAATAAAACAGTGTGCCTAATGCTAAAAAAGGATAAAATTAATTCATGTTTCAAGAGTTTTCCTTACATTTTATGATCCTACACCCCTCAAATATTTATCTAAGCCGTAGTGATATGAGGATCAGTGCAGTGTGTTCCACCAGCACTAATATATACAAATAGTTTTACTATTACTATCAAAGTACTAAAAAATTAAACTCAGTAGCTAGACAGAGTACAATTAATGCTACCCCTGTCTTTCTAAGAAAATCTGTGATATGGCAAGTCAGAGAGCAGCATGTCACCAGTAATTGAGTCTTTTTCTACTGTGTCCTTCACTGATGTCAAGTTGCCACTGTGAAGTCTGAGCCCAGCACAGACAGACATGTGCACACATACAGGAACACACAAACTCTGTTTTACTGAATGGGTAAAATGTCCTATAGATTACCCAGAATTACTCTGCTTCCCACCTTGGAAAGTTTTTAAACTATTTATTATACCCCTTTACCTGCAGTTACCTTCTATGGCTCACATTTGTTTTAACATTTACCCTGCTAACAAAAATTCGTGACATTTTTAAATAGTTTCTTTTATCCCTTTACCTGTGGTTGCCTTCTGTGACTATAGTGTTATATGTCTGATTTTCTGGGATAATCCAGAGAGACCTAATGCCACAATAGCTGGATGTTTATCTGCATTTGGTACAAAATTTGGCAATCCAGTGTACCTGACAGACTAAGAATGGCTTTACCATTAGTTATCAGCTCTTTGTCCTGAAAAATGGGGGGATGAGATAGAAATTACTAGTAGCTGATTGAGAAGATAAGAGCATACAAATGTCCACCATCTCAGAAGAAGAGCAGTTACAGGCCTTTATATGTTTTCACCTTCTCTTTTACAAGGAAACATGTGCCAGGCTTCACTTTGATGCAGCACTCCCACCCCGGAGGTTCATAAACCAGCAGTCAAAGGCTGTTTTGGCAGGATCACAAATCTTAACCCTTGTTGAAGGGAGTTCAAAATCCCACCCCCAGTTCAAAATGTTACACATGCAGTATGCGACATGGTTACTGCGGGAGCATTACACACAATCCCTGTGTAGGACAGTTTTAATGTTCACAGTCTGTGTTACAGCAGGACATACCACTGTGGGAGTGAACTAGTCCATTACTTTAAAGTCTGAGGTTAATACAGAATTAGAAATTACACAAGACACCAAGGCTCAAACTTAACAATTTATTAAACAAAAACTTACTAGGTAAACAGAAAGAAACTAATAAATCATGTACTTAACAAGCATATGCATAAACAAAATCATCTTTGACACTGATAGGGAGACTTTAATCCTATTCAGTACAGCTATCTGTTTAGTCAAGGCAAGGCCAACACTGGCAAAATGGTTCTTATGCTCAGTTCAGGCTAGTGCTGTGATCAAATCCGGATGATGATGATGATTTCCATTTTAGCCTTTGAGCTTTTTATAGTCTTGAACAAACAACAGGGTCAATAGGTTCAACTAATGACATATTGATCACAAACTCATTATGAGTTGATGGAATATTTTAGAAAATTACAGATCATTTCCTAAGTTGTAAACAAGTCTCGTAATGCCTGGTCTTATGCCTTACTTCCCCTTTTCTAAAGAACAGTTAGCACACAAACTTGTGATTTAGTTTCTCATTGAAATCCCCCATATTCTGGTAAACATCTTTTAAGCTGACAAACAACTTAAAGGTCAAGAAAAGTTCAGTAATACCAGTAATCAGTGAGCAAGGCCTGCTCTTAAGCATATTGTATTGTTAACAATATTAGCAGCATATAGTGAGGTAGCAGCATGTCAGATCTAGTAATAATCAATCTAGCAATAATAATCAAATGTACAAAGTGATATGTGGCTCGAGGCATAACAAAAAATCTGGTAGACTGTGTGGATCTGTCACAGGCCACCCCTTGCATCGAGCAATGTACGCTGTGTATCCCTTATAAGAATTAAAACTGACAACATTAATTTGCATCTTTTCATCACTTTTCACTAAATGCAGCATGATATTAAGCAAAATAACACTGAAACTATTGTGGTCAAGAACAAAGGATGCAACAACAAATTAAACCACACTGAAGCTTTAGATGACCACATAAAAATATCATACCAATGCAAAACCGTTATATCTTGTATTTTATTTGCATTTTTTACAATGGTACCTCTATTAATCATTTTAATTACTGTTTGATGCGCATCATTTAGTGTTTTATTTAAAAGTTGCAACACTATTTGTCCTTCCTGCTTAATCTAAAAGTGTGTAATGGTTCTATGCTAGCATTAAATGTGATGTCCATCCATCTAGTCAATCTAATAAGTTTTCCAGTACAAAAATCAATAATTGCATGGATATTACTTTTACAGTATGCTCCACCATTTGTGAGTATTCCATCACTCCAGGCTAATTTACAGGAGGATATTACACAAACTGTGGTATCATTTAGTTGGTAGATGTCTGTACCATTTACTACATACCTATGCCAGGTGCATTCCCCAATTCCATTATGTAAGCATGGGTATGGCTTCCTTTTTACCATCATGCATACCCACCCCTGGGGCCAGGTCTCACAACCTGCCAAATCAATGGGTACATCATTATAATCAATCAAAGTAGACTCAATTTGAGGTACCCACCAATTATTTCCAAATTGCAAGAGCAATGTAACAAATGGACAGACCTGCTTTGTTCCTTTTTTACTAACAAGATAGTCAAAAATCAGTATACAAGACTTATTTTCACATGCAGAGTCTATTGGCTTTAACCAATGATATAGTTGCAGTTCCCTTTGCCAATGGGCTGCCTTTTTAGCCCCCCAAGTTTGAGTAAATTGCAAATATTGCTGATTAGCAGCCAATTGAGATAGGATGCAAAAGGTCTGATTTACTTCTGTTGTGAGGTTATTTAAAATATGTTTCGTATATGCATTAGCATGTTTAATTCACCTTCACATAACAGTTTGAGTTAAAATACTGTCTACAGTTCTTTGTCTCAGTTCGGGATCATAATCTGCTAGTAGCTTAAAGGCCATATTTAGGTCAGTACCTAAACAGCCCAATTTGCTACGTAGGGTATCTATATCTACACTGTTTAAGAATCCAGTCCCTGTTCCGACTGTACCTAGTGCAGTACCAAGAATACCTGTAACATCACGTTTATTTCTTTTATATTTGTAACGTCTATATTTGATATGCAAGGAATTAACTGGCCATAATTTTACAATTTTACAATGTGGATACCTGGTAGCAATATCAACTGCTGTCATGTTAATTATCATTTTAATACATTGTATTACTCTAGCACTACTTAAAATTTTACATCCTCTTGTATACCTTACCACATGTCCCAAACCATCAAATACAGTTGAACTACTGTCCATGGCATATATCTCCAAGCTTGGAGATAGGGTTTCCGCGGTGTCATTTTCCCTTTGAAATTTAGCTGTGCAGGAGGAATCTAATGGAGACTTGGCTAGTGGAAACCCCTACTCATTTAATCCCTGGTATAAGCCTCCAAAAGGGTTGGAAGTACACTTTTTAGGATGTATATCACAGTTTAGTATACGCACAGTTGTGATGTTTTCCGTCTGAGTGATGCTCCAAGTTACGGCAGGTTTTGGTGTCACCGCATATAGATCATCCCCCAATTTTCAGTAAAAGTCACAGTCTGCCATTAGATTTGCAACATCTTCCTCATCAAATAGAGGGATAGGATCAAGACAGTCATATGGCCCATCTAAGTGTTGTCGTCGGAAAAGGTTGGCACCTTCCCAAACAGTGGCAATAATTCATGGAGAGGAAAGTACAATGGTTGTTTAGCAGAATCAAGTAATACTAAAACCGTATCACCAGGTCCATCACAAATCACAGTCCCATGTTCATTTGGCTGATTGGGTGTGGTCATTACAACTCTCATTCCCAGCCATTTGCTTGGTTTAGTATCACAGTCTTGTAGCAGAATAATAGCATCTTGATGCATACAAATTTCTACTAAAGGTTGTCCTTTTTGAATCATTTGTGTCTTGTTATCTAAATTGCTAGCCTTTACTATCACTTTTCATTTTGGCTGCCATAATGTAAAAACCTCCCAGTTTTCCCCTAATAGTCCTTTTTGCCCCCAGTGCCAATTTCTTGGGAGATAGACTTTTCAACCTGTCTCAACTAACACTATATTTTGTGCTGGCAGTCTTCGTTCAGGCATAGCCAGAACCGAGTTTGATCAGCATTTGTCAAAAGAGGGTATATGGCATCTGGGTTCAGCTTTTTTAGTTTCAAAATACAGCAGTTGGACCGAATGTCATTCATATGCATTTGCAAAGGGGTTCCTCGATGCTTTTGAGGCCTATTATTCAGTTGGCTCACAGCTAATTCTAATACCTTTGCCCAGCCTCGTAACATTCCATCACTTGTATTCTTTCGGATTTGTTTTTTAAGGAGCCCATTATACCTTTTAATAAAACCAGCAGCTTGAGGATGATATGGGATATGCAGCACCCATCGAACTCCATTTTCCTTTGCCCATTCTTGAACCTCTGCTCCGGTAAAGTGGTTGCCTTGGTCACTTTGGATTTTACTGGGAATCCCATATGTCACACATAATTTATTTAGTCCTTTTAACACTGCTTGCTGGTTTGCCTTTTTGCATGGAGACACCATTAGTAATCCTGAATAAGTGTCCGCCATCGTTAGGCAATACTGCTGATTTTGATCCAGTGGTAAAGGACCAATAAAGTCTATTTGCCAGATTTGTGCTGAACGACTGCCTCGGTGAATGTGTCCACATGCTTCTGCCTGCAGTTGTTTTTGTTTATTTCTTTGGCAGATTTCACACTGCTTTATAACATCTGTAGTTATTTTCTTATTCAATTGCATACCATGCCTTCATGCCCATTTTATTGTTGCATCTCTTCTCAAGTGCCCACTCCGATCATGGGCCCATCTTGCCATACTAGCACTTTCAATTTTCTCTTCAGCAACACGTACCGTGGCCATCTTATCTACTTTCTGGTTATGCCTCCTTTCATTTGTCACAAGTGATGCATGGGCATCTACATGTCCAACACTGATTTTGCATTGTTGAGCTTTTTCCCAAATCTTTTGCCAATCTTCTGAGCCTCCCCACAGAGATTTGCCATGGATCTTCCAATTTTGTTGTTGCCAGGCAGATAACCAGGTTGTCGGTCCTTTAAAAACTGCCCAGCTGTCAGTATAGATGTACACTTCATCTCCAGGTGATAAACTATTGATGACCAGGGCAACAGTTCGTAATTCTGCCTGATTATTTGAACCGGCAGTACCTTCATCAAATAACACAGTTTCTGTTCATGGGCAATAAGCCACTGCAGTCCAGGTCCTGCCATTTGATCTGATTTTATCAGAACCATTAGTAAATCATGCATGTTTTTGTTTTTCTGCCTCTGAATTATCAAATGGTAATGCTTCAGTGATTGGTGATTTTGGAAGGTCATGTCACTGTTGTTTTATCGCATCAGCATCATCCAAAATTACCAGTCCAGCCAACTGTTGTTGTACTTGAGATAATCCAGGTACGATGTTGGCCCTTTCCTGTAAATACCACTTCCATTTTTGTACAGTCGAAGATTGTGCTATTAGAGTTTTCATTAAATTATTATCTCGTAACCACCCCTGGATTGGGTAGTCTATCTTAACTGTCACTGTTTGTTGTTTAGTTATTCCTTTCACATGAATCAATGCTGTGTACACTGCCAGCACATGTTGCTCAAGGGGGCTGTATCTTACCTGTGCTCCAGTTAGGGATTTGGACCAAAATCCTAATGGTCTCCTTTTTCCAGTGTCATCTTTCTGCCACAGCCCCCAAGACATAACATTATTGACATTAGTTACTTCCAGAATAAAAGGTTGCTGTGGATCAATTGGGCCCAGCCCCACACTCTGCTGTAGGGCCTTTTTTGCTTCTTTAAAAGCCGTTTGCTGCTTAGGACCCCATTGAAAGTCACATTTTTTCCTTGTTACATAGTGAATGAGCTGCAAAATCATTCCAAGGTAAGGTACAAATGCCCTCCAAAAGCCCATTGCTCCCAAGAAGGCCTGTGCCTGCTGTTTCATTTTTGGGACTGCAGTTTTCTGAATACTCTCTAGTGCCGCTGCAGGAGTTTCTCTTTTTGCTCCATTCCAAATCATACCAAGGAATTTTACTGATGTCCCTTGTTGTGTTTTATTTTCAATTATAGCCCACCCTCTGTTCTGAAGGTGCTGAATTACAGTTTTTAGTGTGATATCCACATCAGACTTTTCTCCAGTAATCACTATGTCATCAATGAAATGAAAAATTGTCACTTTGTCCGGTTGTAACTTGGTTAAATCTCTAGCCACCAGTCCACGACACAGGGTAGGGCTGTGTAGATATCCCTGCGGTAACACTTGAAAGGTGTACTGCCTCCCCTCCCAAGTAAAAGCAAATTGGGCTGTGCTTTCTTCTGATATTGGAATGGAGAAGAAAGCATTTGCTAAGTCCAAAACTGCGTGATGTGGCCCAGCAGATGAAGACAATCGTTTTACCATCGTAACAATATCTGGAACAGCTGCCGCTAAGGGTGGGGCCACCTTGTTCAGACCTTGATAATCTACAGTCATCCACCATGATCCATCAGGTTACTTTACTGGCCATACTGGACTGTTGAATGGACTCACCGTTGACTCGAGTATGCCAACCCGAAGCAGTTCTTGGATCGTTTCAGTGATCTCAGCGTGCCCACCTGGAATACTCTACTGTTTGATGTTTACTATGGTTTTAGGTGTGGGAATATAAAGTGGTTCCCACTTAGCATTGCCTCGGACTACAGCCTTAACTGCGTTCAAACCTAAATGGCCCTACAGTGGTTTCTAAAGTTTTACCCTTTAACACATCTATTCCTAAAATGTGTTCAGGTACTGGAGCTATTACTGCTTCAATGAAAATAGGAATACCATCCCCAAAAGCTATCTTAACCTTGGTTTTGGTACCTAGTGTTTTTGCCCCTCCATAACCATCACTCTCTACATATTGTCCACGAAATTTATGGGAGTTGCCTGCAAAAATGGTTATTTCTGATCCTGTGTCTACCAGAGCCATCACATGTTGTGGCCCTCCCCTCCAAAAAATGGTAAGAAGTACGTAAGTGCGTTGGTCCCCAGGTGTAATTGCTCTTACTGTACCCCTAGCTACTGAGGACCTGCCTGTTAGTCAATTTGTCTCTGTTTTTTTCATCTGGGGTTCTCCATTTATTTTCTCCCCAATCTCTCTCATCACTGAATTTTCCCTTTTGTCACTGTGCTAACTCCTAATCAGTAGGGATGTCAGAATATAATTGCTTCCACCCTACCTTCCCTTCAGTGGTACTTCTGGTTGGACTTTTTGCAGGGGGTTGCTTTTTGCCTGCAGAGCTTGAGCTTTTCTCTTTTTGTTTTTGCTGTCATTTTTTATATAATTCCTCAGTAGCTGTCCCATCTGTTTCTGCAACTTCTACCCCCCCCCACCTTAATAGATCCAGAAACATTTGCTTTCTTGTGACTTTTTTACCAGATTTATCTTTTGGCTTCTCTGCATTTGCTTTTTTAGCTCTTCTCTGTTCTTTTTCTTCCACCAGTTCTGCCATTTGATTTAGAGTGACTATTACATCCCATATCTGCTGACCCACGCAGCCCGCCAAGGCAGCCATTAGCTGCCCTTTTTACCACTGCGGTGCATTTTTAATCAATTTACTCTTCATATTGCTGGTCATTATTTGTGCATCTGTTCCTTTTGGAAGCACTACTGCCCCATTCTTTAATTCCAGTGAATAAATGGCAGCCAACATAGCCATTTCTCTTAACTGCTGTATTGCCTCTGCTATCATTTTCCAAGGCTTATGTTCATCAGCTACTGCTGTAGCATCGGGCCAAGTAGCTTGGAAAGCCATGGCTAACCATGCCATCAGTGTACTCACCTGGGGATCATCATGGTTCACATTATTTACTATTTGTTTTAACCATGGGTGAAACACCAAACATGCACATTGGTGCATTTCTTTGGCATTTAGAGTCACTGCTTCTTCCCCTGTATCCCAAACCCGAAGAAACCATGCTAAAACAGTTTCCACTGGCATTTGCTTATAGATTTGGATTATATTTACTAATTCAGCTTGAGTATAATGCCGCACCTCAACCCATTGTTGTTGCGCCACCCACCCCCAGTATACTGTCACTTTCTCTCAATAACTGGGCGTGCCTCCACTGATGGGGAATTTACTATTTCAAAATCACTATCACCCTTATCAGTTGAGGGGAGATCACATTCCCACTTCTCGGGGTCAAACTCTGCCTTACACAACAAAGCACGAACCCGAGGCCTTGAGGGCGGACAATGTCTTCTTTCATTCCGCTGTCCATGCTGCTGAATTATTCGAGTAGCTAAAGTCACTGAATTAGATTTCCAGTGTTCAGCTTCCTCTCCTGCTTTGAAAAAGTGCCATATTTGCCTTTTCTAAGGCATCTCTATCAATTCTATGTGTATGAGCATGTTCTTTACATTGCTCTTCTAACCCTAAAACTTTTTCTTTTAGTTTCTCTACATTTCTATCTAATTCTTGAATTGCCTCAAAGAACAGCCATCTGGCTGCTCCCACCCCTTCCTTTACCTTTTTCCCCTTATCATCCACTTTTAGTTCCGATAAAGCTTTAGCTAGACTATCGGTGTCTGCCTTAGGTCTTTCCTGCAAAGGTTTTGGGGAAGGAGGGGGGCGAAACTTGACTTAATACCTTAGCAGGAGGATCCCATTTCCCAAACAGTGCTGGCATTATAGTACCAACGCCCATCTTACTTGGGGTACCTGACACAACATCCTTCTTGCCTATGCCTACATGTTTAAAAGGAAAAAACATTGGTTGTTGTGACATTTCCACTGCAAACCTCAGACCCTGCTCACTGCGCCAAATGAACTAGTCCATTACTTTAAAGTCTGAGGTTAATACAGAATTAGAAATGACATAAGACACCAAGGCTCAAACTTAACAATTTATTAAACAAAAACTTACTAGGTAAACTGAAAGAAACTAATAAATCATGTACTTACAAGCATATGCATAAACAAAATCATCTTTGCCACTGATAGGGAGACTTTAATCCTATTCAGTACAGCTATCTGTTTAGTCAAGGCAATGCCGACACTGGCAAAATGGCTCTTATGCTCAGTTCAGGCTAGTGCTGTGATCAAATCCGGATGATGATTTCCATTTTAGCCTTTGAGCTTTTTATAGTCTTGAACAAACAGGGTCAATAGGTTCAACTAATGACATATTGATCACAAGCTCATTATGAGTTGATGGAATAGTTTAGAAAATTACAGATCATTTCCTAAGTTGTAAACAAGTCTCATAATGCCTGGTCTTATGCCTTACTTCCCCTTTTCTAAAGAACAGTTAGCTCACAAACTTGTGATATAGTTTCTCATTGAAATCCCCCATATTCTGGCAAAAATCTTTTAAGCTGACAAACAACTTACAGGTCAAGAAAAGTTCGGTAATACCAGTAATCAGTGAGCAAGGCCTGCTCTTAAGCATATTGTATTGTTACAATATTAGCAGCATATAGTGAGGAAGCAGCATGCCAGATCTAGTAATAATCAATCTAGCAATAATAATCAAACATACACAGTGATATGTGGCTTGAGGCATAACAAAAAAACTGGTAGACTTTGTGGATCCGTCACAGGGAGTTAGAGTACACACTGCAGCAGTGCGGTGTCAGAGGCCATTCTGTAGGCTGGCTGTGCACACAAAGTCATACCGATGGTTCGTGAAGGGCAGTATGGCATTACATAATGACTCAGGAGACAGAGCTAGATGACACATAGTGTTGCAATATTACTCTTAGGCTTGGGGCCTCAATAGAGTTCATCTAGTAGCCCAGTACCAGTAGGTCTTGCCCTAAAAGCAAATTATCACAAAGATAAGTCATCTTGTATTTATTTTTTATATCTCTGAGTGAATCTGAAGAACCCTTGCTCCCTTCCAAAAGCACAGATTATGCAACTCTCCTGCAGAGAAGACCAATCAGTATTGGCATCTCTTCAGCACAATGGTTCCAAAAATATGTAGACAACAGAGCATTGAGTGGAGGGAAGAGACAAAACACCCAAACTGGGAGTATTACGTGAAGGGGCTTTCTTTTATTGTTACTCTTTGATAATGTCCTTCCCTGGGATCTTCCACAAAGAAACTGTATACTATACACCAATGATATTGTGTTGACTATATCCAGTAAGATCCCATTCCTGCTGAATAAAGAGCTTCAAAATGATTTTAAGGCCATTTCAAATTGGCTGCACAGTAATAAGATGTCTATGAATACAAAAAAAAAAAAACAATACTGTAAGAGTTGAAAAATTAAAGAATTTTTACAAACTCTGTATTATTACTGACCCTACCAGATCCCTTACCAACCAACTTACTGCAGAGGTATATAGGCCTTACCTTGGATCACATCCACTCCTTTCAAGCTCACACTGAAGTGCAAATTAACAAACTGCTAACTCAACTCATTCTAGCTTGCAAAATATCACACTGTCTCTCTACTATGGCCAGGCAGAATATAGCCATTTACAAGCTTGGCCTCTGACTTGAATACTGCTTTCCTATAAATGCCTTCCTCACAGTGAAAAATAACAGTCATACAAACTGCTAATTGCAGAATTCTCATGCCTCACCAACAGCAGAGAACCCCACTGTACTACTCTACAAGTACTATAGTTCTACTCTTTAAGTACAACAGTACTACTCTATAAGCAAACACCTGGCTATCTCTAACATCAGGAGTTATGCTACTTGCCAACACATTCACATTTAAAATACTAAACTACAAATATTACCCTCCAGTCCTGAACAAGCTTCTTAGAAACGAGATTTACACCTGAAAAGCAACAGCAGTATTTAACTGTACAGACCACCATTCAATGAGCGCATGCAATGTTGTTCAAAATAATATTTCTGCCTGGCATGATACTCCAGTGAATATGAGGAACCTTGAGAAATTGTGATCATTCAAAAAATCAGTTGTAGACCATCTACACAAGCAAAACGTCTGTAAATGTTATAGACGCAGTGACTAGTGGCATTGCTTCACCCTTTACTTGTTGTAAGCTTTGCATTTTACTAACGTATTTTGTCCTTTGCTGCTGATTTTATAACAGCATAGGAGGGGATAACTTTTATTGAAGTTTTTTAGAATACTGTCCACCTTTCTAATTTTGCTTTGATTGTTATTGTTTGCATCACACACTGCTTTAGTGACCAACTTTTGTATCATAAATTCCTTTAGTGACCAACTTTCCTAACACCTCAGCACGTTGCCTGCATGTACTTCGGCATCTAACTTCTTCGCAGAAGCAAAGATGTATTTAATGTTATGTACATTTTCTTTTGCAATTTATATTAAACTGTAATATTGTAATACCAATCCAACTGTCTGCTGCTGTTTGTACTGCAGCTCAGGTAATATTGTTTTTATATAATTTATTCTTTCTCCTTACCATGGGTGTTGGAACCCTAGGGTGATGAGGGGGGAGGGCAAGAATCCCTACTTTAAATGAAATCCTGGACTGTGCCCTCAGCTCCCAAAGCATCTGTTTTATTAAACAAAATATGGAAGTGAGCAGCTGTCCTTTCAGTATGTGTGTGTGTGTGTGTGTGTGTGTGTGTGTGTGTGTGTGTGTGTGTGTGTGTGTGTGTGCGTGCGTGTGTGTGTGTGTGTGTGTGCGTGTGTGTGCAGGCGCTAATGTGCACTACTGTGTGTATTTGGGTATTTGTGCAAAACTGTATGTGTGCATATATATGTGAGTGCAAATGTGTATGTATGCATGTGTGTTAAGTGTGTGCGTGTGTGTGCATGTGTGTGCACGTGCGCACACACGAATTTGCACTTGTGTGTGTATTCAGGTATATGCGTGAGTGCAAATGTGTATGTATGCATTTGCATAAGTGTGTGTTTGAGTGTGTGCATGCACTCTTTAAATGATGTTGACAGGCATATGCACTGTACTGATTTTGGTACAGTTTTACTGATGATGGATAGCATTAGAAGTCAAAAGTCTGAAGAAGTCCACAAAGAAGTTTCTCAAAACAGTTTTTTAAAAACCCTTAATCTGAGATTAAAAAGTAATTTGCATATCCTTAGATTTACAGTATGGTTACAAATGAACTGTCATGTGATCACTCCTATTCTACTAAAGCAGAAGAAACTAAAAACAGATGGCCACACTTACAACAGGATGAATGCTAGAGACCATAAGCGATGTGGATGGTGTGTTCAGTGTCAGTATGAATATCAGATGGCATTTTTGTTTCATATCTACCTCTTAGTGAAGTTTAATTAGGTGACAGTGGGCATTAATTAGTTCAGACAATGCACAATAATTATACCAATCACCTGGTGCTTTTTATCAGCATGAGTATTTGTTAATGCACCTAAATGGCTTTTGAGGATCTGTTGGTGACATGGCATCAGAAAAAGGGCAACACATGGGGGGAGAGAATTTGGCAAACACGGGCTTGAAGGATTCAGACCTAGATGAAACATGTTTTATGGTGAATCGAGAGTTTGTGGCAGCTTATGCTGTTACTTTGCAAATTCATTTTGCTTTATTACTTTATTTTTTTTTTATGCTAAGTACTTTAGCCGTTTCATCAAATAGGCATGACTCTGTCTACAGATTTGGATTATTCATTTATACTTTTTAATCAGAAACTGTATATATTTACACGCACGCACACACACACACACACACACACACACACACACACACACACATATATATATATATATATATATATATATATATATATATATATATATATATATTTACCTGAGTTTGTTGAAATCACATATTATCGAATCCCAGTTTGTCAACTCTGAAAATTTCGAAATACTACATCATCAAACAAGCAGAATGAAGATCCACCCAGGGTAGTAAATCCCAAAATGGGATTTGATCAGTTGAGATTTTGACTTGTCAGTTCCATGAAAACACACTTAACCGATGACCAGATCACCGAGACCACATTGCCGACAGAGCAGATCACCAACAATGGTAAGTAGTGCGGAATGGGATGTATTCCCATTTCTGCAATGTGGTGCGATCTCAGAGTTGGTATATTTAAATAGGGGGGGTGTGGGGGGTGCATCCCCCACATGGGGGGTGCAGGGGGGGCTTGCCCTCCTGCTATACACATGTTTCTTTTTGTTTTTTAATTGTATTGCAGAAACGAGAATACATTCTATTCCAGAATACTTATACTTACCTTTGTTGGGGATGTGTTGTGTCAGCGATGTGGTCTCAGTGATCTGGATGTCAGTTAAGTGTGTTTTTGTTGATCTGATATGGATCCTGATGTGTGTGTGTGTGTGTGTGTGTGTGTGTGTGTGTGTGTGTGTGTGTGTGTGTGTGTGTGTGTGTGTGTGTAGATATATATATATATATAGATAGATAGATTTTATATATATATATATATATATATATATATATATATATATATATATATACACACACACACACACACACACACACACACACATATACACATACACGTGTATGTGTATATATATATATATATATATATGTGTGTGTGTATATATATATATATATAGATAGATTTTTTTTTTTTTTTTTTTTTTTTGTGACTGGTCTACTGACAAATGCAGGCTTGAAATGTCAGGCAGACTCGGGTTATGAAATAAGTGTTTACATTACCACTCAGCAGCTTTCTGCAATAATGGAAGTTGCTGACATTACTTTGCTCATTGGCTTTATTTTTTTACCTCTGTAAGTGCTCCTGATGCTGTAGCCAAGACCAAAGCAGGCATGACTCCAGTAGATACAGATTATTCATTCCTTTGCCAATTGCATGAAGGAGAGTTTTGTAATAAGGACTAATCTAATTCAAATTTAAAACATTCTTTCTCAGAAAATGCTTACATTTTCTAGGTGATTTCTCTTCATAAGTACCTTTTGAAATGCCTAGATAGAGTCTCTGTACTCTGCACAAGAGCAAAGTATTTTATTTCCACAGCTCTTAGCTGTCCCTGATTCTGTAGAATGTCTCAGATTTTGCCCAAATATTTTGTCCTACCCTGGGATTCAGTAAAGCCTACACTAAAAAAATATTCCACCCTCTGTGCTGGGTTTGGTTGTAAACTGATTTTATTCACACTTCTAGATTAAAGTACAGCGAAATATCCCAAAACTGGTACAGGGCTAAAAAACTTCAGCACAGCTCGAACAGTGAACTCCTTTATTTAATAATACAATGTAAACACCCAACTGTACCAGTTTTGGGATATTTCACTATTCTATTGTTGCTTTTTGTGGACGTAGATTAAAGAACAGGAAAAGCTTTTTAGACACCTTGACCATCTTTCCTGTATATCGAACAGATGGTGTGATATTTTACCCCATCCACTCTAGTTTCATTACAGCAAGATTAAGCTATAGAAATGGAAAGATCCTTTAGTGGGATAATGAACTTTATAAAGTATAGACATAGCCATAAGGGGCACTGGACTTAGTATGTTTCAATGAGTTAGTGATCCAAGACATAATTGTTTTTCTTACATTCAGCATGGTGTTCTGCCACATTCAGTGATCAAATAAAATATATAATAATAACATTTCACTGCTTATATATACAGTGGATATAATAAGTGTACACACCCCTGTTACAATGCCAGGTTTTTGTAATATAAAAAATAATACCACAATAAATCATTTCAAAACTTTTCTCACATTTTTAATGTGATCTATAACCTGTACAATTCAATTGAAAAACAAACAAATCTGTTAAGGGAAAAAAAATATAAAAAATAAAAAATGAAAAAAATATAAAAAATAAAAACATGAAGAAATAATCTGGTTGCATAAGTGTGCACACTCTTAAATAATACTTTGTTGAAGCACCTTTTGATTTAATTACAGCAGTAAGTCTTCTTGGGTAGGAGTCTATCAGCATGGCACATCTTGACTTGGCAATATTTGCCCACTCTTCCTCACAAAAGCACTCCAAATCTGTCAGATTACAAGGAGATCTCTTGTGCACAGCCCTCTTCAAGTCACACACAGATTTTCTGTTGGATTTAGGTGTGGGCTCTGGCTGGGCCATTCAAAAACTTAAATTTTATGCTGGTGAAGCCATTCTTTTGTTGATTTGGATGGATGCTTGGGGTCATTGTCACGTCGAAAGGTGAAATTCCTCTTCATCTTCAGCTTTCTAGCAGAAGCCTGAAGGTTTTGGGCCAAAAGTGACTGCTTTGAAACTGTTTATAATTCCCTCCACCTTGACTAAACCCCATTTCCAGCTGAAGAAAAGCAACCCCAAAGCATGGTACTGCCACCACCATGCTTCACCATGGGGATGGTGTTCTTTCGGTGATGCGAAGTGTTGTTTTTGTGTCAAATGTACCTTTTGGAATTGTGGCCAAAAGTTCAACCTTGGTCTCATCAGACCATGACACATTTTCCCGCATGCTTTTGTGAGGCTTGATGTATTGTTTTGCAAATTTTAGGTGGGCCTGGATGTTTTTCTGTGTAATAAAAGGCTTCCAACTTGCAACCCTGCCCCATAGCCCAGAATATGGAGAATATGGGAGATTATTGTTACATGTAGTACATATACTGCAGTGGTGGTGCTGCAGTAGCATTGTCGCCTCACAGTTAGACGTTGCCCGTTTGATTCTCAGTTAGAGCGTCTTCTGTGTGGCGACATGCGTGAATAGGCGTTCCTTCGTTGAAGGCTGTGCATTAGGCCCGGCAAGCCAGCATGTAAAAATCTACTGCCAATCATTAGCGGACCGGAGTTCTGCTGTGGCGACCCCTAACTGGGAAAAGCCGAAAGACACAACAAATTGTCACATGTAGTACACAACCAGTACTTGCCAGAAATTCCTGCAGCTCCTTCTGTCTTGCTGTAGGTCTCTTGGCAGCCTCCCTGACCAGTTTTCATCGTGTCTTTTCATCAATTTTGGAGGGCCATCCAGTTCTTTGCAACATCACTGTTGTCCCATATTTTCTCCACTTTTTGATGACTGTCTTCACTGTGTTGCATGGTATATCCAGTGCTGTGTAATTTTTTTTAACCCTTCTCCTGACTGATAACTTTCAACAATGAGATTCCTTTGATGCTGTATAAGCTCTCTGCAAACCATGGCTTTGCTGTAGCAGGCAGCTGAGTTAATATCAGGAAAGTCCTATTAGGATAGCTGAACTTTATTTGGGGTTAATCAGAGTCTCTTTAATTGATGCCAGGTGTGTACCCAAGAAGACTAAATGCTGTAATTAAGTCAAAAAGTGCTTCAACAAAGTATTAATTTAAGGGTGTGCGCACTTATGCAACCAGCTTATTGTACGTTTTTTATTTTTTATATTTTTCCCCTAACAGATTTGTTTTTCAATTGAATTGTACAGGTCATAGGTCCCATTAAAGGTGGGAAAAGTTTTGAAATGATTTATTGTGGTCTCATTTTTATCACAAAAACCTACCATTTTAACATATATATATATATATATATATATATATATATATATATATATATATATATGTGTGTATATATATATATATATATATATATATATATATACACACATAGTATATTGGCAATTGTAGCCTTTTTAGCACCTAAAGAAACACAAAGGAAATACTTGTTTATTTTATTTGTATTTATTAACTGGGGTAGTACACTGATCTTCATGGATCTTTTTCAGACTCTGCTTGGGAGTGCTGTCTGGTTGAGTGACTTGCTCAGAGTCACACAGTTAGACCTTAAAGGCTGAGAGGGTTACTAGTCGGGATTGGTGCATGGGCATAACAAAGACTTTTTAAGTGAGTTTTTAGTGCAGTCTTGAAGTGATTGCAAGAAGGTAATGTGGTTATAGAGGGGGATATGTTAATTAAAAAACACTGGTTGTTAATTAAAAAAAAAACAGTAAAAACCCAAAACTTAGGGGAAGTAGCAGTTGTCAGTCCATCTTGTCAGAGTCACAACTATTTTCTCAACCACAACCTCTTTATGCAAGAGCTCCCTATCTGGTAGCAATGGGACCCACTTGTCAATCATCAGTTTTTCACAGAACCAGCAAATTTAGAAAAAAAATGTGTTTTGATCTTTCCTTCAAATGGGCTAAAGTACAATTTCATGGAACTTTGGAAAAAAAAATCCCTGCAGCCATAGACCTTCTGCGCAAATGTATTACTATAAATTTTCTTGCTCCATTCTTTAACAAATAAATGCTTGCACATTGTGAGCCTTAGGTCTACGATATCATTTTCTACATGAATCAATTAAATACTTTAGTATCTTATTGTACTCTGTATTACTCATTATCCTTTGTTTCACAAACATTTTGTTTCGGTGTCATCAGCAACCACTGTCTGTAATGTTCAAATTATTACATCATCTAATTACTGATCCTGTCTGCACTCCTTCACAAAACCTCCTGCCAACATGTCATGAGCTTATTGGCATCAGCTGTAAAAATCATGTAGAATAAATAATAGAACTCAGTACATTACAAAAATGTTAATAAAAAGCTGTACTAAACTTCCACTTCCAAGTTCTTCTACTATGAGTTGTTAACTTAGTCAAAAACCTAAAAAAGTACGCATTCTCCCACAAATCCACACCCTACCCAATTAAAAAAAATCTGCAAGAAAATTCAATCACTTTTTCACAAACCTAAACAGCAAAATAACTAAATAAATAAATACACACATGAAAACATTAAATGAATGAAAGAATTAAAATAAACATTAAAAAGAAAACTGTCTTTGTTTGGTGCGTTTCAGTTTAGTGTTGAATATTGATTTGCCGCAGTAGTGCGTTGTCGCCTCACAGCAAGGGGTTCTTCAGTTCGATTCTCACCTGGAGTGCTTTCTGTCTGGAGTCTGCATGTTCTCTATAAGGTTGACTGAACTTTAAAAACATGCAGGTAGGTGCGTGAGTGTGTGTGTGTGTGTGCCTGCTGTGAAGGTTGGGCTCCGGTCTGCCAACTCGACACTGTAAAAATCCACTGCCAATCAATAGCGAACTGGTGATCCACTGTGGGGAAAAGCCAGAAGAAGACCTCTCATTATTAAGTCTTCAAATAAGAAATTCCATGCTACAAATATGAACTCTTTCCTTATGTCAAATACAATTATCTCAACCTCCCTTTTTCCATTGTTCATTGTTGCTAAGTAACAAGGCAGGATCCACCAATTGTCTGCTATTTCTATATCTCTAACAAAGCTGATCTGATCTACTTCTATTCAGGAGATTCAAAATGTATCCAGTCTTTTGGCTAGAATCTTGGCTAAAAGTTTAGCATCCAAATTTAGTAGTGATATCAGATCAATATCAGCCCCTGTTGTCTTGGAACTAGAGTTTCTTTGACTTCTAACAGGGAAAGGTGATAATTTACATGAGTAATTTTCTCATTCAGGTAGCTTCCAACAAACATAAGATGTGAAGCCCCACTTGCAGAACTGCAACCAGACCCTGCAGCTTTATTTGGCTTTATTGACTTGATAGCCTGCTGGCTCTCGTAGGGACTTATAGGCTGTTTCAGTCTCAGGTAATCTAGAATTCAGGCAACATCCTTGCTTAAATCACTACTTGCTATTTATCTGCTGACTCCTATATATATATATATATATATATATATATATATATATATATATATATATATATATATATGTCTCCTTTAATTCCACAGATGTGTATATATAGTGCTATCTTTATTAATGAACATTAGGATGTAATATCTGATCTTAATTTCTTTCATTTATCATGGTATGAACTTGGGCTGGGATTGCCGCTAAAGTCACCACACATAACCTTTTCCAAAGACTTCAGCTTCTGCTTGGCAAGTCATTAGGAGTGAAATCTCACATTTGAAGGCTTCTAGGAGAACACCAGAGTAAGCTGGCGATCCCCTATTCTGACATCATACTTTGAATTTCAGCTACCTGTATCTTTCTAATTTCTAAGAGGCCTATATACAGCACTACCACATAATCAGAACCTGGCAATTATAACCCCCTACCAGCTTGTGTCCAGGACACCTGTCCCCTACGCCACACCCTAGTTATGTGACATGGTTATTATCATAACAGTATTTGTGGTTGAGCATATTGTATTTTGATCTGTGAATCAGGTTTGATTTTTTCATAGATTAACAGCTGGTTGAACATTGTGAGAGATGTGATTAGTGTGACGACATGCAACAATGTGGCTTAGGGAGTTTTCTCTTTTCACCACTGTTGTGTAGTCTCAGAAATGGTATATACAAGTAGAGGTGGGTGCAGTGCATCTTCCTCCTCTGAAAAAAAAAAGAGAGAGAAGAAAAATGTTTTTCTGTTTTGCAAATTCTACTTAATGCACATTCAGTAGGTTTTTACCAATGCTTTGCATGTCCATGATCTATTTTGAGTGTCCATAATACAACTATTGTTTTATACATATAATGCAAGTAGTATCCTAATTATGAATTTACTATGATGTTCATCGCGTTTCACTGTTGCAGTCCTAACCAATGGGTTACCCGGCTCCCGGTAGCCCTCGATCGGCCAGAATACCAAAGGTAAGTAAAAATGACGTCGGCTGTCATCACTTGTAAAGGATGTCAGGGCATCTGACATCACTTGCTCAGTCTTCCTTGCCACAGAGCCCGAAGCAGAAGCATTTCTTGCATGAGTGCCGGTCGGCAGTTTACCTTTTGTGTTTCTGACTACGAAGTTGAAGTCAACTACAGCTAAGTACCCCACTGGGATCCTCTTTTCTTGCCTTAACGAATGTCAGAAAAGGTTAATAATTGTCTTACCTGTGGAAAGCAGATTCCCCATAGATATTTTCATTCTTATTGTATTATTTGTCTAGGCCTTGACCACAACGTTCCTAACTGTGATCTTTATGCTTCCTTTAATCCGCGTACTATTCGTCGTCGGGCTAAGCTTTTAGCTAAGCATTTTGGAGTTTGGCCTAAGTTTGTCGGTATGGCATTCACTGGTCTTCAGGCTTTGGATATCCCCAAGAAGTGTAAGGATAAGGACTGTGACAGGCTTCCAAAGGTCAAGTCCTCGGATGATGTTAGGTTGGTCGTCAGTCATGCGGTAGCCAGTGAGGTGCCTTTGCAGCCCCTGCAGCCCACAGATTTTCAACCGCAGGCCTCGGTTGAGACCATTTCTGAGGTCCCCAGGCCTTCGGCATCCATTTTGCCTTCTGACCTTCCACCTGTTGCCTCTTCAGCTGGATCAGGTGTCCGAGACCTAAGTTCTTCGTTCAGGCAGCAAGCTCATCCCGACGACTTTGGCTGCAACTTCGGCAGTTGCCAGGCCTCCCGAGTCCTTTAGACTTGCAGGGAAACCTTCCAGTCATAAGCCTGTGAAGAAGCAGGCTCCAGTTTCCTCTCATTCCCCTCATTCTCAAATGGTTAAAATGGCTGATGACCTTTTGACTCTTATTAGGGGTTCACAGCCTCCTCCTTCAAAAAGGTGTAGGGATGTCTGTCCTGAGGCTTTGTCCTTTTCAGGTTTGGATACTTCTAGTATTTCTGTGGATGAAGAAGAAGTTTCAGAAGCTTTCTCTCCTTTTGTGGATTCAGACGCAGAGGAGTCCATCCCATCTGCTTCTCCTCCAGAAGATTTCTCTTTTGATGATACTTTAAATACTCTCAGGGAACATTTTAAATGGGAAAGTCAGGATTACCCCCGTTCTAAGAAAAGGATTAGGGAGGTTTTGGACTTGCCTCAGCATAGGCCTTTGGCTGTTCCTCCTGCATTGGAAGTGGTTGATTATGTTTTTTCTGGAAAATTCCTTGACTTCAAATTCGGTTCCTTCTGCTCCCAGGAAACCTGACAGGTACTATAGAGTCCCTGATTCTCATTTGTTCATAGGTTCATACTAGGCTATCTGCCCTGGGGCAATTATAAGCCTAGCCCAATTCTGTATGGCTTACGCTACCCCTTGATTTGAGTATACTGTGCCCTTTTTAAGGTTTAGTTTACTGTGCCTCTGTCTAATAGTGACACAGGAGTAACCCCTGGGACAAACCTACGATCCCCCATCCACCTATCGAGATTCTTCTTGAAGAGATTCAGTGAGGTGCTCTGCCTCACATGAACTGGAATTCTATTCCAGAGCAAAGGGAGCTTCTGGGTTATGAACCTGTCCCTCCAGCAAGTTCTATTTATTTCTGTGCTGAGGTTCAAGTCCCTCGAGCGTGTGGCTCTAAGGGATTTAGATTTACTGAGGTGGAGCATGTCCATTAATTCTGGATTTGACATAGCTTTGTATGTCAGGCATAGATCACCTCGAAGTAGGCGGTATGCAACTGAATAGAGCTGGAGTTTTTTTAACCGAGCAGCATATGGCATCTGTTTGAGACCCTTGATCCTCTTGGTGAGATACTTTTGGGGTCTTTCTAATTGCTGCAGGTGTCGGGTAAGGTACATCCCAAAAGGGGCATTGTATTCTATGATGGGCCTGATGAGGGATGAATAAAGGGGCACGATTACCTCTCTTGATCTAGATGTGAAACCCTTCGTGATGAGGTGGGCTATGTAGAAGGTCTTTCTAACCACTTTGGCAATGTGGTTTTCAAAGGAGAGATTGCTATCAACTTGGGTCCCCAGGTCCCTAATAACTTTCTCTGTACTTAATGGGTTTCCGCCTATGTGGTAATTTGTGGGCACAAATTAAGGAATCCATTGGCTGATCCAGAGGTTATTTCTCAAGGTCCTAAAGGAGTTAAGACCACTGTTAATAAAAATCATGTTCCTTCTGACAGGGAATCTAAGCTATTAGGTCTACTAATTGTCTTTTTCATATGCTGAAGTACCAGCAGCACACCTTGGAAGCTATTGAATCTAGGATAGCAGGTGTGCTTAGTTGGCGGAGAGTAAGGATATGCAGGATTTGCTGAATTCTGCCAATCTAGTCAATAAGCATTCTTTACATTGTGGTTTTGACATTATATAAGCCTCCTTTAGGGCTACAGCTACTGGTTCTGTTATTAGAAGGCACGCTTGGCTTAGGGAGCAGCCCCTACCAGAGCCTGTTAAGGCTAAGCTTTTAGATGTACCTTTGTGTAAGGACAGTCTTTTTGGCAGCAAAGCAGAGGAAGTGCTCAAGAAGATGGAAGACAAGGCTAAGTCTATGCAGACAGTTAAAGACTTTCTGCAAGTTCAGCCTCCTCGCTTTAGCAGGAATTACCCTTCTAAGAGTTGGACATTCCCTGATACTAGTAGACAGAGCTGTTCTAGGACTAGCGGTTACAAATCTTCTAGGGGGCAGGGGGCTACCCCTCAAAGGTCTAAGCAATGGCAGGCTTCCTCTTCCAAGGCGGAAAGTTCTAAACCTGCATCTCAATCTAAACATTCTCAATGACTCTGTCCAACTTCTGCCTGTTCTTGCCTGCCCGGAGAGTCCTTTAGGGGGAAGGTTGGCCCTGTTTGCAAATGTTTGGGCCACCATCACGGACGACTAATGGGTACTCAGAACTGAATCCCTAGGGCACAAGTTTTCTTTCTACACCTTTCCATTACCCAAAGGATTCCCGGACACTCCTCCAAACCAAAGGGCAGAAGTAGAAAAGCAAATTTTGTCTCTGTTACATCTGGGAGCAATAGAATCAGTTTCTGTTCAGCAGGTAGGCCAGGGATTCTATTCCAGATTTTTCCTAGTTCCAAAAAAAAGAAGGCACCTGGCGTCCTATCCTGGATCTATCCATTCTGAACACTTTCTTGATGATTCCAAAGTTCAAAATGCTCACTCTGCATCAGTTACTGCCAATGTTAGAAAAGGATTCCTGGCTGGTAACATTGGATCTCAAAGAAGCTTATCTGCACATCCTTATCAGGGAAAGTTGCAGGCAATACCTTCATTTCAGGGTGGGCAAGCAACATTATTAATTTTCTGCGCTGCCCTTTGGCTTATCTACTGCTCCCAGAGTTTTCACAAAGTGTCTGGCTCCAGTCATTGCTTTTTGCAGGCAAAAGAAAATTCAGATTTATCCATACTTGGATGACTGTCTTATTCAAGCAAATTCTCAGGAACAGCTGCTAAGGGATCTAGAATTTGTAAAGACTCTTCTCTCTTCCCTGGGTTACACTCTCAACTTGGAAAAATCAAAAATGGTGCCATCCAATGAGATAACATTCCTGGGAGCTAGTCTGAACACAGCCGCCCAGATGATATATCTCACCCAGGAGAAGCAGACAACTCTTTTAGTTTACTTCAAGGACTTGGCAAGCCTGTCCCAGCTCCCTGCAAGGAAATACCTACAAGCTCTGGGATTCGTGGCTTCTTACATTATCATGATTCCATATGCAAAACTGCATATGAGGAAATTGCAATGGTACCTCAAGAACATTTGGTGTCAACACACACAAAACCTGGATGTGATAATTCCTCTGCTTCCATGTCTGCGGACAGTTTCTTTGGTGGGCATCAGCCTGTCTACAGAACAAAGGCATGCATTTTTGCTCACCCCCGGTCACTCAAGTTCTTACCACAGACACATCGGACTATGCCTGGGGAACTCACCTGGATGGCAGATACATACAGGGAAGTTGGAATGCCCAGCAGATGCACCTGCACATAAATTTAAAGGAGTTGATGGCAGTCCAGCAGGCTTTACTAGCTTTCAAGCATCTTCTTTCTCCAGGGACCCTTCTTGTCAGGACAGACAACATCACAGTCATGTGGTACATCAACAAGCAGGGAGGGACTCATTCTTGCCTCCTGTGCAGACAGAGCATGAGTCTTTGGTCCATAGCAGCATTTCTGGGACTGCATCTCCTAGCTCAGTTTCTTCCAGGAAGGCTCAATGTTTTGGCAGACCAATTGAGCAGACAGACCCTGGATCCTCATGAGTGGCAGCTAAACAGAGCAGTTTTTTACAGCATCATTCAACATTGGGGTAGTCCTCCAAGTGGATCTCTTCTCCTCTCCAGACAACCATCTTCTACCTGTTTTTTGCACTAGACAGCATCACAGCAGAGCCTGGAAAGTGGATGCTCTGTCCTTCCCTTGGACGCTGCTGTCAGTTTATGCCTTCCCTCCTCTTCCCAGAGTATTATTGAAGATCAGGGATGAACAACCAAGGACTATTCTCATAGCTCTGGTCTGGCACAGGCAGCATTGGTATCCACTGCTTCTCAGTCTCTCCCAATTTCCTCCTTGGCATCTTCCCCTGAAGCCAGATCTTTTGGTTCAGGAGGGAGGAAACATTCTACATCCTCATCTTCAGTCTCTCAATTTGGCAGCATGGCTCATTGTATGACTCCATCCTTTTCTTCTTCCCTTTCCCAGCAGGTGGTTGACGTGCTGAGGGAGGCCAGGAGTCCTACGCTGGCAAATGGGAAAGATTCTCTCATTGGATGCAGGCTAGAGGGGAATCTTCTTCTCAGCCTACCCTTCATCTGATCCTGGAATACCTGGCTGATTTGCTTCAGGGTGGTCTTTCTTTTTCCTCTATCAAAATACATGATTCAGCCATTTCTGCTCATTGTTCTTTTGAGCAACCTATTTTCTCTCTTCCTCTGATGAAAATGTTTCTCAGAGGTGCTTGCAACTTAAAACCTCCCAGAAGGGTGCCTACTCCAGCCTGGGATCTTAATTTTGTTGTAGAGAAACTCACTCTTCCTCCTTTTGAGCCAGCTGACACTGCGTATTTAAAGTTTCTCTCATGGAAAACTGCCTTCCTCTTGGCTATAACTTCAGCAAGGAGGGTTTCGGAGCTGCATGCTTTGATGGCTGTGGAGCCTTTTCTTATTTTCCATGCCGATAGGGTCTCTCTGAGAACCAACCCCTCCTTTATGCCTAAGATGGTTTCTAGCCTGACTCTGAATCAATCCATACATCTTCCTAGTTTCTTTCCTAATCCTTGAAATAGAGGTGAAAGGGTCCTAAATTCTCTTGAAGTGTTTAGACAGCTCAGGATTTACCTGGACAGGACTAACGACCTTCAGAAATCAGCACAGCTATTGGTCAGCTTTGCCCCTGGAGCCCAGGGCAAGGTTATTTCTAAGCAAACCATTTCCATATGGATTGCTCATTGTGTTACTTTTTTTTATTCCTTTCATGGCAAGATTCCTCCTCAAGGGGTTAGGGCCCACTCAACTAGAGCAGCTTCCACTTCTGCAGCCTTTTTAAGGGGTGTCCCTACTAAAGACATTTTGGAGGCTGCCACATGGTCTTCTGTTCACACTTTCACAAAGCATTATAATTTGCCTTTGTTTTCTAGAGCCAGGGCAGGGTTTGCCACTGCTGTTCTGCAGGGCATTATCACCAATCCTTGATTCTGTTGGTTCCTCCTCCCTTTTCTGTGGGCTTTGGTAATCAACCCATTGGTTAGGACTGCAGCAGTGAAACACAAACATAGTACAGTTGTGTACACTTACCATAAATGTAGATGTTCGAGTGTATCCACTGTTGCAGTCCTGCTTTCCATCCCTCATTCGCCCTTTTCTCTTTTCCTAAGGTACAGGCTAATTTTGGTTTAAGCCTTGTTTTCTGGGGGCTTCTGACAGCTATGGCAAGAAAGACTGAGGAAGTGATGTTGGCTGCCTCCTTTTGTATCGGACTCCCTGATGTCCTTTACAACCGATGACAGCTGATGTCATTTTTACTTACCTTTGGTATTTTGGCTGATTGAGGGCTACCAGAAGCCGGATAACCCATTAGTTAGGACTGTAACAGTGAATTCACTCAAACATCTATATTTATGGTAAGTGTACACAACTGTACTTTGTATTAATAAGTTCTTGTATCAAGTATAATAGTATTTCAAATGACTGACTTTATTACTAGTTTAAAAGAAAAATGTGTTTATATAATCTAAGAATTGTTTTTCCTTATTTAGAGCTTGTATTGCAAAAGGAAATTTTTTACTTTAACTGGTTCACTGTGATAAGAAAAAAGAACTGGCATGTATGACTGTGATTTATCTAATTCAAAGTTGAAATACATTTCATGTGACTATTTTTTTTATCTAAATCAGACATCTGTCTTTTGCAATAATATTTCATAGTATCATAGGATCATAGGAATTTACTAAACTATTGGCCCTGAGGCCCTTACAAGAACAGCCAAGAAGTTACCCCATGTTCTGACAAGTCAGCACCCGATGCCCATGTCCAGCAGGGACACATGTGGAATCCCAGGGGTGTATTTTCTGTTCCCCATCCAGTTATCCTGGTTGCGCTTAAAAAGCATTAATGAGGTATTCTGCTTGTTGTGGAGTGGGAGTCTGTTCCACAGAAGGGAGGAGTCTCTGGGACACAAATCTGTCCCACCAACAAGTCCTATTGATGTCACAGACCAAGTTGAGGTCATGTGTATGGGTTACTCGAGTGGAGCTTGACTTGCAGATATGCTGAGATTGCTTTGTATGCCAGACAGAGGTCACCTCTGAGGAGTCTGTAGGAGACTGAATAGAGGGACAGGGCCTTTAGTCTATCTGTATATGGTAGATGTTTGAGGCCCTGGATTCTCCTGGTGAGGAACCTCTGTGGTCACTCCAGCTGCTGCAGTGTGCTTTGTGAGGTGCATGCTGAAAGGGGCATTGTACTCAACAATTGGTTTTATAAGGGAAGAATACAAGGATGTCATGACCACCTTGTCCCTGGATGAGATACCCTTACTAATGAGGTGGGCCATGTAGAAAGGTGTCCATACAATGGAGGCAGTATGGTGGTCAAAAGTCAGTTTGCTATCAACCTGGGTGTCCAAGTCCTTCATGACTGATTGCATGCTTAGGACCTTGTTATTGATGTGATAATTTGTGGGGATGTTACTCTCCCCAAAGGGGAGGATGATGCATTTTTTTGGCATTCAGTCTGAGGCCATATTTTGGCACCAGTCATATGTTTGGGTGAGACCCTCTTAGAGGATATCTACCTCACTAGGGGAGCATTTGACAGTGCCCAGCTTACAGTCATCTGCAAACTTGGTCAGACATAGTGCACTAGTTTTGGCATGCATCTCAGAAAAGTATATCCCAAACAACAAGGGCCCCAAGACGATCCCTGGGGTACACCACTCTTTACAGGTCGACTGTTTGAGGTGGCTTCCCCTTTTTTGACTATGTGGGTTCTATCAGTGAGCCAATTTGCTACCCATCTGGTAACATACAGATTGATGCCTACTTGAGAGAATTTATCTTTTACACCCAAGTGGGGAATAGTATCGAAGACTCTAGCCGGGTCAAGATAGGTGGTATGCACCATCTTCCCCTCATCCATGGCTTTGGTGACTGTCTCCAAGAAGTCGACAAAAGTTAGCAGGCATGACCTCCACTTGACAAAACCAAACTGTGTGGAATCAAGTGTTTGGAGGTTGCCAATGAGGTCCATGATAATCTCCTCCATGACCTTGCAGATCAGGCTAGTTAGGCTGCAGGGTCTTTAATTTCCTGGATCGGTGGATGCTCCACCTTAGTGAAAAGGGATGACAGTGGCTGCCTCCACTTGGCTGGGATGAAGCCAGCACTCAGGCTTTGGCTGAATTTGATTTGGGGGTCATTAAACAAATGCTGCTGCAGCAACAGCTATCTGATTTTAATTATCTGGCTTTTTTCATTACATTAAGCAATCAATTACCTTATTGACAGACCTGGACTGTGTAATATAGCCTAAATGTGCTGCATTTTAGGTGATATTTCCCAGTGCCATCTTTATGGATTCCAACAACTATGGAGGGGTTATAAGTATGCATTAATTGTAGTGATGCCCATAAGTGCCAGATCTTTATAATTATTTATTCCATCATTGTTAATTATTTATTCCATCATTGTTACAGAATTCTGTGATGCAGACTCTCCTATACAACATCAGATTTAGTTTAATGTTTACAGATCAGTGGCTGATCCTTTCCTAATACATTGCTAATCTAGTTGAAAAAAATGTTATAGTGACATCATCAGCACATCAATTTTTTAGTGCGACACAGGCCATTTATTCTTGAAAGACTGCAAATACTGTATTTGTAGGCAAAGCACAGAAATACAAAGTTGTCTGCCAGAAGCAATGTCTCCATTAGTAACCGTTCTCTTTAATGTGAAATTATTCAGATGACTTCTACTTCTACAGAGATTCTCCATATTGACCTAGTGTATGTTGTCAGGTGGTTAACATTTCTTCTTATATACTAGTCATGTATATTCTTTTTTTTTAATGTGCTACACATGACTGAATCTTTTGGTATGATACTAGTGATCATTATAAAATTCAAAGTAGTTCGTCCAATGCTGTCAAAAATGCATCTCTTATTTCTTCATAACAATAAAAGGTATACATAGTCAACAAAGTGGGTGTAATATCTAGATGGGATGTGAGGCCTTTCTGTAGATGATAATACTTTGCCCTCTTGTCATCAGCTCATGATAAACCATCATTACTGTGGCTTTGCAGGACTAGTATGGACTTATGTGATGTTAAGTTGAAATTCTTAATTCTGGATACTGTGTAATCATGTCAAATAAACATTAAATATATTACTGCAGCACTTTTTTATCACCATCAGACATCGGTGGTGAATTTAGTTAACAAAGTCTCTATAAGATACATGCATCCTGACAAGCAAGGTGGGATAGTAGTTATGCAAGGGATAATTATGTACAGAGAATGTTTCAAGTTTTGTATAGTGAGACTTATAGTGAAGCTTCTTTAAACAAAGTAAATGTGGTTTATAGGAAAATTGATTACGATTTGTTGGACATGTTGACACAAGACCGAGTAACAGTCACTGAATATAATTATATGACCGTTGAATTTCCTAAGTTCCCAGTGATTTTCAGTATACTGAAGATCCATAAGGATCTTAACAAATCCCCCATGCCCAATTGTTGATTCTGATTGGTCTAAAGCTAGCTATATAGCAGAATTCCTTGATAAGAAGTTAAAAAAATTGTGTTTCAAAAATCCCTTACATTTGTAAGAATTCTTGGCACTTTTTGTCAATGTGTAACAGTTTAAAACCTATATATGATGAAATTTTCATTACTATAGATATGAAAGATTTGTTCAGTTGCATATCCCATCAGACTGGTATGGAATGGTTTGGTGAATTTTTACATGAAGTGATGGAACTCAACCAAGATGTTATTAACACCTATTGCCAGCTGATGGATATAGTGTTAAGATATAACTTCATTCAGTTTGAAGGGCATTATTTCTACAGAACCAGAGGAGTGGCCATGGGCTCTGCCTGTGGTCCACTGTATGCCAATATCATTATGGCCTGGTGGGAAAGATGTTTTCTTTTTACTAGCAGATTTCATACCTATATCTCTATGTATGTCCACTTTTTGGAAGGGACCCCCAGAGGAAAAACGTTCATTCATAGAATATATCAATCAGAGGACTGACTTTTTAAAATTCACTTATACAGTGGGTACAGATTGTATAGTGTACTTGGATGTTGAATTATCCAAGACAGAAGGTGAGGGAATTAAATCTAAAATATATAGGAAGCCCACATTTTCTAACTGTTACGTGATGGATGACTACACTAATAGTCATCCACCACATGTTAAACATGGAATCATTAAGGGGCAACTTGTAAGAGCAGCCCGAATGGTTTCTGAATTTAATGATTTTTTGAGTGAATGCAATGTAATGGGGCAGATGTGTTTGGATAGGGTATCCCTTACCTTTGATTCGTAGTATAAGGGATGAAGTTATCAGGAAGTGAAAAACTGGATTTATGTACCTCTAATACAAGGGTCAAGTTTAATATCACCCCCCCCCCCCATTCAACCTGGTTCACAGATAGAATCATCACATGAGTTTATAACCAATAGTAGTCTAGCAATATATGAATCTAGTCATGGTAAAGAAAGGAGTTTAACTTTTGCTAATGATACTTCTTTTCATCCTTTTGTTACTACATTCTGTGAAGACAACCATATGGTAACTGATATTTTAAACAAAATTTGGAGTATTATAAAAGTGGACTTAGATATTCTGGACACCTTTAGACCAAGCCCTAAGGTAGTATATTGAGAGGGTAGTAATATAAACAATATTTTGGAAAGGAAATGTATTGATACCAGGACACTGACTTGTCAGATGGCACCATGCGGTGTGTGCCATCATTGCCAACATATTTTCACTGGGTCCAGCATTAAGGTAGTGGACATGACCATAAAAATAAAGGGCAAATATAGCTGCTATTCTCAGGCAGTGGTTTATATTGTCCTATGCACCCAATGCAATGGATAATATGTGGGCAAAACACAACTTAAATTGTCACAAAGAATTTATGAGCATTTTTATGAAATAGCACAACATAGGGAAACCAATGCCTTATACAGACACTTGAAGGTATTTCCCCAACACACTTTTAAATCAGTGGTTTTACAGCAGATGCGAAGTGAAGCTCATGGGGGACCACGGAAGCTATATTTAGAAGAAAAAGAGGTATGGTGGCAGATTTATCTGAATGCTAGTTTTCTACCAGGATTAAATGACATGGTGTCCATTTCTAGTTTGCTTAAATTAAAAGCCTATGATAGAATTACATTCTTTATCACTAGAAATGTGGTGTAATGTATAAATTCAAATGGTAGATGGATGTAATGCAACATTAATAGTGCTGTGAATGTCTCTTTAAGAAACATTTGTTTTTTAAACTTGTAGGTTCCTGAATTTTTAAATGAATCATATGGCGGTATTTACTTGATATCATTGGCTGCTGGTAGTTATGACTGGTATAAATGGCTGGGCATGTTTGTAAAATTGTGTCTGAAGAAGTTTGGTGATTTTAAACCTGACTAAAGTGCTTATCAATTAACGGTATTTTACTGAATTTTGCACCTGTGGTTTTCATCCTTTGCTGCTAATTTTTGCTCTTCAAAGTCTCTATAACCACTGGGTGAGAAGTATCTCTAGATGAAGGTAAACTACCCTCTTGTCCTCTGCTCATTTTAAACAGCAATTAATCTGACTCTCATGACAATGAGGTCAGAGAAAGCAATAGGCTAAAATTAAATCATGGCTGATATGATAACGTTGTTGGGTGAGTTACAAGGGAAATGGTTCCTAAACATGCACATAGCAACAATGTGAAACAGACATTTCTCAGATAAATGGAGAATAAGCATTATAGTACCAACATATTCACAACTTTGGACAATGCAGAAATATCAGATTCCTGCCATGCTACATGAAAATGATGGAGAGGGACATTGATAAATGAATATGCTGAATAGTAGAAAGTAAAATGTGACATGATCAGTTTAGATTCAGATCAGGATACACCACAACTGGCCTGATGTTTGCAGTGAGACAGATATTGATGGAGCTGGAGATGAGGAAAGGGTACAACTGAGCATTTCTTGACTTGGTAAAAGCATATTACTACATCTCAAGAAAGCTGACTTGGTCAGTCCTTTGAAGATTTTACTTCAAAGGCAGAAAACAGTTATTTGTGGTCAAGGACCAAATGGCACAAGTGTAGACAGTGTTTGGACTCATTGAAGGGCTCCCAATGTGCATGAGTGTGTATCAGGGTTAAGCTCTGAGTCCACTATTGATCATACTGGTGATGGACTACATTAGTAAATAGATCGGGGAGGAAAGATCAACAAAGCTACCATTTGCAAAGAATGGGGCATAATACGCACATTATGAACAGGAACTTCAGCAAATGCTAGGGGAGTGGAATGCAAAACTGAAAGCACAAGGGATAAATCTAAGTACAGATAAGACATCATACCAGACAAAGGAAATCAGAAGAAGCTGAACACTGAGATAGAAGGAGAAAACAGTAGAGCAGGTTAACGGCTTTAATTATTTGGGAGGGGCGATTTAGCACAAGTGAAGTATGAATGAGGAGGTCAAAGGTAGAATCAGATGTCCAGTAGCCAACTGTCATAGATTGGCAGAGGCAGTGTGTGTAAGACAAATGCCAAAGAACCTGAAAAGTAATGTGTACAAAAGAGTGGAGTGACCAGTACTCCTGTAGGGCAAAAAAACTGGGCAATGAAGGCACAATAATTGAGGAAGCTAAAGGTGATGGAGTTGAAGTGCCTGAGATGAGTGGCAGAATGCACACTGTGACGCAAGTGAAAAACTGATGACACTAAAACAGAAGTCAAAGAGGAAAAATTACAGTGGTTTGGGCACATGTGCAGGAAAGCAGATGATTTGTTGGAGCAGAATTGGGAGAGAAAAGAGGACATCCAGCGAAAAGATAGCTGGATTATATGAAGGTCTTCCTTCATGCAATCCATCTGTCTTTTGGCACATTTTACAGGCCTAACTGTTGAAGCAGGTATTAGGGTAACACTAAATTAAGAGAGGTGGCAACAGCTGACAGAACACACCAACCCCCTACTTAGAAAAAAAAATTAGAAAAAGGGGTTGAGATGATGAATTTGGCTCTGCAGGAATGTTATCACAATCAGGAGTCTGAGGTGGACCTGGTCACTTAAGTAACTTATAACTTTTTGGTGTAGGTAGGTGAGTGAGTGAGTCAGGCTGTGGCTTATAGATAAAAGTAACTTGCCTTGTCATTTTTCATTTTAATCAGCCATTATTCTGACTTTGCAAGACTGTTGTGAATTTCTGTGAAATAAGTTGGGATATTTTACTATTGCTACTATGTGTTTGTGTGAAACAAATTTGAAATACATTATAGTGACTATTATCATTAATACTAATATTAATGTTACCACAATCAGACATCCATGGTAGACATAAATAATATAAAGTGTTTAACGGCGCAAGCACACTTTTTATTACTTCAAAAAATGAACTTCATACTACGTTTAGCTAAGGGCTTTCATTCTGTTATTTATTAGAATTTCAGAACTAACCGTTAACAATGAGAGATCCTTTTATATATCCTTAAAGCATGCCATGTGACCAACTTACATAATTAATTAATATCTTAAAAAACAAATTACATAAAAACTTTTTTACTATAACAGTGATACTAAATGATCTTATTTCACAAACAATAATTAATCGAAATTATTTCCAATGATATATGTTGAAACTTTAGCAGACATTTAATATTAATATTTTCATTTAAGCCAGGTGGCTTATCTGCTTGTAATAAAATCTTCCAATGAACTTCTTGCCTATAACTAAGCAAAAGAAAATTCAAGTACAGGTATTACAGTGTACATAATAAACATAAGACAAACCCTCCATCAATAATCAGTATGCTGTCATGTAATATTATGAACTGCTGCCCAGGAGCAAGATACAGACATTAAATACATTAATAAGCACATTCAGATTCAGTACCTAATAAGTTAACTGAGTCATTAAAAGCAAATCCAGTTTTTTTTAAGTTGCATTAAGCACAAACCAGGAGATTTAATTCCCATCTCAAACAGAATTTCACAGTATATGTTGTCCACACACTGCACATACAATTTTCTCTAAAATCACAAAATAGCTTTTCATAGTTAGCCAAATAACGTCTGACAGAATGGCAAAGATGTTACATGGAACAAGACTGCTGTGTATATTTTTAACAAATAAATGCATGTTTAATTCCTTTTCCAAAAGAGCATCATAATACTGCACCACAGCAGGCAAAGAATTTCAGTACATAATTAAAATTATTGGCTCGGGCTGTCATCAACTGAATTTTACTGTGGCAAGTTTATATACCTATTTTAACAGTAACCTTGCAGTACTTGTACAAGGTGATGTTTAGTGCATTTTATGCAGATGTACTAATACTGTGACACTTTTGCAAAGTTGGAATGCTTTGTACCAGGGAAATAGTTTGCAAATAATTGCTGACTATTCTGCATGCAGAAGCAAAATAACAGCTGGAAAGCAAGCTTTTGAGTTTGCAATAGAAAGTTTGATGGTCGCAACAGAGGCAGCAAGTCTGGAAAAAAAAAGATGGTCAGATATATCTTTTGTAGAATATGGCTTTCTATTCATTGCATTTAAATACATTCACCCCAGTTATAAGTGTCAACTAAGTGCCACCTCTGCATTAAACTCTCTCACTAACTCATGTTCATTGTTTATTATCCAATAATTCTTTCAAAGTGCAATGAAAACACACCATTCAAACTACCTCTCACTGCTTTATCAAACAAAATTCATGAGGCACACTCAAACCAATAATTTGACTACTTTTCAGTAGGTGCAGAGAGATGCAAAATTCAAGAAGGAATAGGAGATTTAAATAGTGAATGCACTAGTTTTCATTTTTAGTTTCATGTATTAGATTTGCCTCTCTTTAAAGTGATAATCTGGGAATGTAGAAATAGATAAAAAAATTATCGCTGATGTTTTGTTCTCTAGTATCTACTTACATTCACTCTACTGCTAAACGCAATGGACATGGAACAAGTATCGTGTATGTCTCCACTAGTTCCTCTGCAGTCAACAAGGTGAAATCCCTCAAGCTTCATTTGCCTGCGAGAAAAACATTTGAAAGGTAGAACTTTGCTGCTTTCAGCTTTCAGTTGGTCTTTCCTATATAATAACCTTGACCGGAATTACAACAAGCCAGATACATCACATTTGTTTGACAATTGGCATATAGATGGAAATCATCTCTCTTATTCATTACATATTTTGAATGACCAAGGCATTATTAGTGATGACTTAATAAAATTGTTATGGTCATAATTTCCAATACCACCATTGTTTAAAGCTCTCCCGAAAATCCACAAAAGTCTCACCTCCCCTCCAATGAGACCCATAGTCTCAGGACGAGGTTGGGTGACAGAGAATTTATCCATATGGTGGGAAACTAAATTAAAGAGGGTGATATCCCTATATTCTAAGATTTTGAAAGAAGCAGGACAAATTTTAACTGATCTTTTTGATGTGAAAAAGGGGTAAGATTATTCTGAATGCATATTGGTGATGTTAGATGTGAATAACTTATTCACAGTAATAAGCAATGAATATGGACTGGAAGCTATAGAACTGATTCTAAGGGATAAGATGGTTTATGATGTTGAAACCAATTCACTGATAGTTAGACTTTTGAAAATAGTGTTAGAGAACAATGCATTTCTACAACAGAGCAATTTTTATCGCCAAAGACAGGGTGTTGCCATGGGCTCACCCTGTGTAAATTCGTATGCTGATTTGGTACTAGCATAGTGGGAGGACATAAATATTTTTTGTAGAGAACACCAGTGGCAAGACGTACTGTTGCATTATGTCAAATTTATTGATGATGTGTTTCTGTTATGGAGGGGCAATAAAGAAGAACTGGGCTCATTTATAGAGTATTTAGAGAGCACAAGTGATTTTTTTATGGTTTACAACCCATAGTTCTGAAACTTCCATCAATTTCTTGGATGTATGTCTAGTTAAAGAAACTACAGGGCAGATTCAAAGTATGCTTTTTAGGAAAAATTGCTGGAAAAAGAATTTATTTAGTTTTGACAGTATGCATCTTAGGCGCACATTTGCTAACAGTGGTCGGACAAGGACATAGAATTTTTTGTTTATGTACTAATGAAGAAACATTTCAATTTGAATTGAATAATATTAGGAATGACATGTTGAAGAGAGGTTGCACCAAGAAAGTCATTGACAGGGGAACAGCCAAGGTTAAAGAGTTTAGGAATGGAAGGGCTAGACTGTGGTTTTTGAGAGAACACACGAACATGCTATTAATCATAGCGATGTTAGGTCAAATGTGAAGCCATGTATGATGTTGAAATATAGTAATGTAGGAGGTATCTGTGAAATTATTAAACACAATTGGAAAATTTTGCTCAGTGATGAGAAAGTGAGTAATGTAGTAGGGGATATACCCTGTTTTGGATTTAGATGAAACAGTAATTTGAAAGATTTATTATGTCATGAGAGTAGTTTGCAGCAGAAAAGAACCAACCTCTCAAATAGGAAATGCACCTTCCCTTGTAGTCACTGTAAAGCTTGCTCGTATATAAATGCTAAGAACTGTTTTATACATCCCCTAATGAATAAGAGCTATGATTTCCATCTTTATGCAGATTGTCAAACAAATGTGGTGTATCTGGCTTCCTGTAATTCCTGTCAAAGTTATTATATAGGAAAGACCAACTGTAAGTTGAAAGTAAGAATATTGAAACATTTGTCAGCCATACGGTTAGAAGAGAAACACAATGCCTTATATCAACACTTAGCATGTTTTCCAGACCATTGCTTTTCTTTTATGGTTATGTAGAATATTATAATGAATGCTGGGGGGGGGGGGATTTGATTAATACAACTGAGTTTAATGAATTGAAATGGATAATATAGCTGGCTGCAGACCGTGCTACAGGTTTGAATGGTATTATACCTTTAAAACCAGCCTTGAAAAAGAGGTGGGTGAAACACTATTAGATAACTGGATATGCATTTTTAAATGCAAAGAACGCTGTAGTCACAATAAAATCCCAAAACAGCAAACCAGTCCAGAAACCACCACCACTCGATACAAACTCATCTCACAATAAGGCAGTTCAAATCCAACAGATTTATTAACTCCACAAAAGATAGCACTAACGCCACAATAAGTTGCACAAACACGTTTTCATCGATAAAACAACTTCATCAGATAAAACCATGTGCCATACTTCTCCTTAAATACACACTTAATTGACAATTAAATACTGCAATAAAGTAATCAAACAATCTGACAATAAAACTACTTATTACATATTTAAAGCAACATACTGTTTCAAGTACATTGTGAAATGCTTCTTAAATTAAAATAAAAATGTAAAAATAAACCAAAATTATATTAAACGACAGTGTAAAATATATACAGAATGTATTGTATTGTACACAAAAAATATTTCATACAAAAACTAATAAAACAACTAATAAATAAATTAATAGTATAATTGTATTGTATGGTATAAATGTTATAATAATACTGAAAATTGTTTTATTTAATTCGTTAAATATAATAAAATGTATAAATCGTTATCCTAGTTATATTCGTCCTGCCTTAATTTTAAGGTAGGGATCTATAGAGATAGAGTCATTAAGACCCGGAAATTTGTTAGATTCTAAGAATATCTGCCAAAAGGTCTCTCTATGGGCAAGTTTAGCCTCCCAAGGTCTGCCCCGGATGTCCTTAGGAACAGATTCTAATACAAAAAACAAAAATCTAGCTCCCTCACATAAAAGTGAATGTCTGTACAATGCGTTTTTGGTTTTAAATCTGGCCATGTCATATTGGTGTTCATATATGCGACGCGTTAACTGTCTTTTGGTTTTACCGATATAAAAAGCCTGACAGGACTGACAGACAGCCAGGTATACAACTCCAATAGAGAGACAATTGGAGTATTCCAGGGCCTTTATAACTCTGTTTCTACTCTCTAAATATACATGATCGTCATGAATAATATATTTACATAGGGTGCAACGACCACATTTGTAGGCCCCTTTTCTCTGTCGATGGGATCTTACTGTTTGGTCATTTTGTTCCAACACCCTCTTAATGTTGAAGCCTCTCCTGAAAACTGTTTTCAAACTTTTTCCCTTGAGGTTACTCAAATCAGTTAGATCTTGGAATTGTCGCCATTCTTTATCTATAATGCTCCTAATATGTCCTGCATTAGCGCTATAATCTGTAATAAAGGCAAAATTGCTAGGAAATACACCCCCAACATCCCCATGGGGTTGGCCGTAAACATCACTAGTAACCCTACCTAATATAGGGCCAAATCTACTGGTTCTGGCTGCCTCCACTTCCTCCCTTACAGATTGAATCATGCCAATAGGGTACCCCCTATCCAAAAACAAAGAAGTTAATTTGTCACATTCATTCCCAAATTGTAGATCATCTGAAGTCATACTGGAAATCCTAACATATTGTCCTTTTAGAATTCCCCTTTTTTGAAATCTGGGGTGTGAGCTTTGATAATGAACATAACTGTTAGAAAATGTAGGCTTCCTGTATATACAGGACTTGACCCCATCACCATCCTTGGTGAGGGTCACGTCCAAATAATTGACACTGTTGTATGATAGTTGATGAGTAAATTTCAAAAATGTAGTAGAGCCATTAATGTAAGTAATAAAATCATCTATACGATGAACAGGCCCAACCCAAAAAATACAAATGTCATCTAAAAACCTACAATAATGGTTACAATGAATCGAAAATTCACTGTTGAAAACAAATTTCTTCTCCCATAGGGACAATATTATATCAGCATATATGGGAGCACAACTGGCTCCCATAGAAACACTGGAGATCTGTTGGAAATATTCTCCGGAAAAGAAGAGAAAATTGTTATGCAAAACCAAACCCAAAAGTTCAATTACCATGTGTACATCATTGCTAGTAACACCTGGGCATGCCCATAAAGCTTCTTCCATCCATAATAAACCAATATCAGATGGAATAACTGAAAAAAGATCTACCACATCTATGGTAAGAAATGTGACTTCAGTTTTGAAAAGGTCCTTGGTCACACCATGAAGAAAAGCCCATGAATCCTTAAGAATATAATCATGTCTCCTCCATAGTTGCTTCAGTTTCCAGTCCAAAAATTTTGAGATGTTATGTATTTTGGACCCTTGTGCCGCCACTATGGGTCTCAAGAGTGGATCAAAAAGGTTTTTATGAATCTTGGGCACGCCAAACATGGTGGGTACTCTGGGATTCAAGTTGTCAAGGTATGAAAAAATGTCCATTTCAATGACCTCCTGATCTAACAGATCTTTAATGGCCAGATCAATCTTTTTATATGATAAATTTATCTCATTGATAGATGCCGATGTATATTTAGAGTAATCGTGTAAAAGATTGTACATTAAAACTGTACCCCCACCCTTGTCTGGCTCCATAACCCTAATAGAAAATTTGTGACTCAAATCCTGCAATAAAGAGGTCTCTTCTAGGCTTAAATTGGCTGCATGTTTAGCCTTGTAAAGTTCCTTTCTAAGTTGCTGCTCAATCCTGGTTTCTAGGTTCTTAAGTTGGGGGTGCAGTGGAGGATTAAATATACTCGACTTCCTCAAATGTAAACTGGCAGCCCCTGAAGTCTCCCCAAACAGATTTTCTAGATTTAATTTGCATATAAGCAACTTCAGGTCAAGAATAGTATGTACTATACTGCTACATCTACTGGGGACAAACTTAAATCCTTTCATAAATAGGTCAAAACAATGATCAGTAACAGGAAAATCACTGTAATTATAAATGTAATAATGATCTTTAGAATACATAAAATAATCACCTATTTTAGTTTCTATAATCTTACTAGTGACTACCAATCCTGTTTCCTGTTCTTTCTCCATCCCCTGGTTTGCCCCCCTCTCCCCTGATATTGGGGAGACAACACTGGGATTGGATGGGCCCCCACTGATTGATACCCCTGTTGGCGGATCCGTTCTGACCTTTGGGGTAAAAAATCTTCCTCATTCCCCTCCATTTGTTGTTGATTTTCAACAAAAACCTCCATGTCATGTCCCTCCTGAACAGGTGGCTCAATTTCACCCCTAAAAGCATTGTACACTGTGTGATTGACATATGTATTACGCCTATGGAAAGGTGGGTTTGGATACTGTCTACCATCCTGATACTCTTTAATGTCCCTGTTAAGTTTCTTGTATTTACGATTTAGAATGGTGGTACAGTGCTGGTCTACCTCTTTTCTAATATTGTAATATCTAAGCTTTTCAGCTTCATTATTAAACATTAAATCAGTGGTTACACTTTCATTGAACTTAAAAATATCAGCTTGCAAACAACCAATTTCTTTTACGTTCTTCTTTATAATGGCCTTAACGACCTCTAACCCACATTGATCAAAAGCTTTTATTAGGTCCATGTGAAAGACACTACCAGGAACAACCTGGTTGGGGTATTTATATACCCACAATCCCTTCGGGACTATACTTTTCTTAAGGCTTTCTGTTAAATATATATTGTCCAGCTCCAATGTTTTGTACCTGTATAAAGCGTTCTCTAATGAACGTAAGGACTCCTTGAATGTACAAGTGTCCTCGGTAACACGAGTTTCCTCCTCGCTAAAACGAAAGTTGGGTTTAGAATTAAACCAGTCCTGGAACGTTGATACTGGTATTCCAGTCCTTCCCTGCACGTTCACAGGAATATCGGGTACGTTGTTATGAACCTGTTCACGTAAAACTGTTGGCGTACGCCAAAAATCAGTCCCAGCAGATTGCTCAGCAGTTTCCAGTGAATTTGCGTGGATCACACCATTAGGACTAGTAAACGCAGGGGGGGCTGTCGAAGATTTAGTAACAGCCTTTAAAACCTCACGTTGTTCTGGAACTAGGCTGTTGATACCTTGACTCAACGGGGTAAGTAAGTTGATAAGAAGAGTCAATTGACCCGTGAGCTGACGCAATTCATCTGTTTCGGACCTTTTAGGATTGCCATTGCCCATGCCATGGCTCTCACCGGAGGTGGAAGATCCCGAACTGGCTTCCATACCAAATCCACAAAAAGAAAGAACGCTGTAGTCACAATAAAATCCCAAAACAGCAAACCAGTCCAGAAACCACCACCACTTGATACAAACTCAGCTCACAATAAGGCAGCTCAAATCCAACAGATTTATTGACTCCACAAAAGATAGCACTAACGCCACAATAAGTTGCACAAACACGTTTTCATCGATAAAACGACTTCATCAGATAAAACCATGTGCCATACTTCTCCTTAAATACACACTTAATTGACAATTAAATACTGCAATAAAGTAATCAAACAATCTGACAATAAAACTACTTATTACATATTTAAAGCAACATACTGTTTCAAGTACATTGTGAAATGCTTCTTAAATTAAAATAAAAATGTAAAAATAAACCAAAATTATATTAAACGACAGTGTAAAATATATACAGAATGTATTGTATTGTACACAAAAAATATTTCATACAAAAACTAATAAAACAACTAAGTAAATAAATTAATAGTATAATTGTATTGTATGGTATAAATGTTATAATAATACTGAAAATTGTTTTATTTAATTTGTTAAATATAATAAAATGTATAAATCGTTATCCTAGTTATATTCGTCCTGCCTTAATTTTAAGGTAGGGAACTATAGAGATAGAGTCATTAAGACCCAGAAATTTGTTAGATTCTAAGAATATCTGCCAAAAGGTCTCTCTATGGGCTAGTTTATCCTCCCAAGGTCCGCCCCAGATGTCCTTAGGAACAGATTCTAATACAAAAAACAAAAATCTAGCTCCCTCACATAAAAGTGAATGTCTGTACAATGCGTTTTTGGTGTTAAATCTGGCCATGTCATATTGGTGTACATATATGCGACGCTTTAACTGTCTTTCGGTTTTACCGATATAAAAAGCCTGACAGGACTGACAGAGACAGCCAGGTATACAACTCCAATAGAGAGACAATTGGAGTATTCCAGGGCCTTTATAACTCTGTTTCTACTCTCTAAATATACATGATCGTCATGAATAATATATTTACATAGGGTGCAATGACCACATTTGTAGGTCCCTTTTCTCTGTCGATTAATTATACTATTAATTTATTTACTTAGTTGTTTTATTAGTTTTTGTATGAAATATTTTTTGTGTACAATACAATACATTCTGTATATATTTTACACTGTCGTTTAATATAATTTTGGTATATTTTTACATTTTTATTTTAATTTAAGAAGCATTTCACAATGTACTTGAAACAGTATGTTGCTTTAAATATGTAATAAGTAGTTTTATTGTCAGATTGTTTGATTACTTTATTGCAGTATTTAATTGTCAATTAAGTGTGTATTTAAGGAGAAGTATGGCACATGGTTTTATCTGATGAAGTCGTTTTATCGATGAAAACGTGTTTGTGCAACTTATTGTGGCGTTAGTGCTATCTTTTGTGGAGTCAATAAATCTGTTGGATTTGAGCTGCCTTATTGTGAGCTGAGTTTGTATCGAGTGGTGTTGGTTTCTGGACTGGTTTGCTGTTTTGGGATTTTATTTTTAAATGGAGCATAAGTTGTTATGTCAATGTATTGCTTTTTGTAAATGTTGTCTGAAGAAGGGCTTTACCCAAAAGCGCTTTTGTTTTATTATAATTAAAGTTTTTTATACAGCCTGTTGGACAGTGCTCTTTTTTGTTCTTTGTGTCAGAAAGTTAAATTTAGCAGTTTATTTTTCTTCTCATAATAATGAGTTTCAAAGGTTGATCAGTCTTTTAAAAAGAAAAGTCTTTTAATCTAGCTTTGCATCCTTTAATTCAGACTTTTAGGAGGGTTTGCGAGGTTGATATTTCTTATTTTGATAATGGTAGAGTTAAAAAAAATATTTTCACAATCTTTCTGACAAAGAGAAACTGGATTTGAAAGGACTCGGTATGGACAATTAACTAGTTAGTTTATGAAACTGAATAAAGGTGGTAATATTGTTTTATTACCACTTTATTATGCTCAGTATGTTACTTAATGGTGAAATGTATTTACAAGTTTCCAGGAACTAAGTTAATATCACATACAGGAGGATTGATAGGTTTTTGGAGGACTGTCTTATGCAAGGCACGATTTCACCCATTTATACAATTAGTTACATGTGACAATCATACTATTCTGATTATATCTGATCTACCTAAAGCACATTAAAACATTTCAGACCCACCTTTTAAATCTATAGTCGTGACTCAAAATTCTAAAAGTTACCCTTTGGCAGTTTATATTGATAAAATTTTTAAATCTGTTTTTAGTCACCCTCCCATATGCTTAAAGACTTTTTTTTTCTCTGTTTGTTTGTTTGTTTTTTTAAGGTGACTCAAACATGAGTTTTTTGAGTCCTGATAGAGCTTTTTTTGACAGTCATTGTGGTCGACCTGTTTACTTGTATAACCCGAAAAGAAGGAATGGATTTTTTTTTTAAGTGAGTTCATGTTTCAGTTTTCTTTCAAACACTGATACAGTTGTTGTCATGGACTTTTTAAATCTAGTTATTGACAAGGTGACTACTATAAACAAATTAACAGTGTGGTCATGGGAGCTTTATTTTCTCCCAATTATGCTAATTTAGTCCTACTTGGCAGGAAAAATAAATATGTATTTTACAGTGTTTACTCTAATTTTTTTAAAACTCTGTATGATATGCCTGCATATTATTTTTATTCTTTGGTCTTGTGTCAAAGAAAATTGAAGAGTTTATAAGATATTTGCACAATACGTCATGTTTTTTGAGGTTCACCCATCATTTTGATATGGCCAAGATTGTTTTTTGAGACACTACAATCACCAAGACTGAATCTGGTTGTAGGTCTAAACATTTTTTGGAAGCCCACCTTTAGCAATAGTTATTTACATTTTTGGAGTCATCACAGAAAAAAGGTATGCTTAAGGGGCAGTTCATTAGACGTGCTACGCTGGTGTCTGATTGGGAGACATTCCAGGTTGAAAAGGCCAACTTGGAAAACAGGTTTTAAGAGATGGGTTATCCTGACAAGTTGGTGCAAGACATCATTATTTTTTAAGGTATGTATGGGAAATGGTTGGCAGGAGAATTGATGAAGGGGGCTCTGATTCAGTAAGGACATCAAGAGACTCATTAATCACCTGGCTAGTTAATGACTGTACTGTCTGTATAAAGTGGGTATTAAATTGCTCGGCAGTGGTATCATTTTGTTTGTGTGTTTGATGTTGGCTGTATAGATTGTCCAGGATTTAGCAGTTTATTGATTCAGCCCCAGAAGAGTTTGCATTATCAGTGTGTATGTTTTCATTGGTTGAATAATAGGCTTGCTTATCATTGGTGATAAGTTTTGTTAGGTTTCTTGTCTATATGTGGGTAAAGTGGAATTGTTCTGTTTTTTTGTCTAGACCTTCCATGCTCTGTCTCTCTCTTTCATGAGTTGTTCATGGGGCAGGCTTATCTCTGACTGTTCTTGTTCTGAGGGAGCTAGTGCATTTAGAACATTGAGGATGATTTTATTGAATTCAGAGAGACTGTTATCTATGGGGAGAGTAGTTACTCACTGTTGGTTTCGGAGATGTAGTGCATTAATAAACATGCCTTTATGAAAAGTAGTACGTTTTCTTACTAGGCTACAATGATGTATTTTGGGACTGCTGCTTTGGTACCTTATGATGTAGATTAGCCCATCAAACAGAGTTCCAGAGGATATTTTATTTGGAGAGGATGTTAGCATCCAGACGAGGGTTGATTGGCTGTGGCTTTGATATATCTGGTTGGTGTGGTTATAAGTTAGGTGGACAAATGTATATTACTTTTTGGATTTTCAGATTGTATTGTTTGCTAGTCTCTGCCCCGGGTACCTTCTCATGGTGCCTCTGTGCTTAACACCGAGCACGCCATGAGAAGATACTAAATGCAAGCTGTTACCCCTGAGTGCCTTCCACAAGCATGATAAAATATATTGCAGGTTTGTAGCTGAGTTTAATTTAAAACACGCTGAAATCAAAACTGAACTTGTACTTTATCTTATTCAGTTACGATTCAGCATGTTTTTACATTAAGTTTAAATTAAACTTGTATTAGAAAATCATCTTCTAATGTTGCTGATATAGCAAGTGTTGGCAGCCAATCGGATTTCTGCAATCCAAGCCATCACTTGCGTCACACCTCCACCCCCAAAATTATGTTCTTTTGTTTTGCTCTGCCAGCAGAGTATTCTAATCATTGAAATAGAAAAGCACCAAAAATATGGTGGAACTGAGCATCAGAAAATAGTTAAAATTGTTGAATTTGTGCCACTGAAGCAGTGATCAGTGCTGAACAATTGTAGCTCCATCTCTGTTCTTGTATACCATTCCCATAGCAACACTTGCTCATGAACCCTGGCAAAAACGATTTGCGAGTAGATTCTTTTTAATAAAAAGTATGTTAGAATAATTTTGGGGTAATTAATCTTTTTCATCCTCTTTAACAATTTCTTACCAAAATTTGTAGGAGTCCTTTTACTGGAATGACCCATGCATGCAAAGTAAATGATTCTGAAGCTATATCTAGGTCCCTGAAATTCACATATGCCTTTAGAATCTCTGTACATGCTTCAGTCTCACCTTGATATTAAATTAGAAACCAACCATTCTCCCTGGCTTCCGATGTCGAGCAGGAATTCCCCTCATTCACCGATTTCCATTTTGGGTTTCGAAAAAATCTCTGAAAGATCCGGGAAGTAATCTTCTTCTCTGGTCTTGGTTGTTTTTTCATCGGTCATAGGAAAAATAGTGACACAACTTTGTTTGTGAGAGACTGGATGCTCAGGTGTGTCTAAAAAGCAATCTTGCCAGTTAATCTTTGGAACCAATTTTCCGGGAGTACACTGAGCTATGTCACTAAGGAACTGTTCTTTAAATGTTACGGCTTTCTGTGTCCCTTCAGCAGAGTCTAATTGATAAGGATTCATAGCCGGTTTTAGGCACCAGCGAACCCTGCGGTCGCTGGGGGCCCCCTGTTTCCTGGGGGCCCCCAACCATAGCAAGTTATCTTATCCTGATATTTTGTCACATCTGTAAAACCAACAAAAGCTAATGCAGCAGTCTTGCATACTTAATAAACTATGAGGGTAATAACTCTTATTTATATCTCCTTTAAAATTCAAAGATATTTCTGGTTGTAGTAACGGTGTTTTGTCAAGTAACAGGCATCACAATGCCATTAAATATTTTTCTACTGACATAGTGCTCCTGGCTTAGTTAAACCCTGCTTTTGGACATTTTCTCCACTAAAACTAACTACATAGCCAGCCAGCTTTTAGTCCCTGCAAAACCATGGCTGTAAGGGTCCCCCTTAATCATCTTTCTCTGTGTGGGGGCCCCACAAAAGCTGCTGCTGACTGGGGAAAAATGAGGAATGAAAAATGCATTAATTTCCTAATTATGCTCTTTAACATGAACAGGGCTGTGATATGACCCTGTTAGGGTGAAGATGATAATGAACATGAACAATATAAGCACTAGAGGGTTCAGCAGCCCAGAGTGACTTACCTCAGTGTAAACTTTGGATTTTAAGAAGAGCTAATGCTTCCGATCATCAGGGATAGTTTCTCTTTCAGGCAGTTTTATAACTAATACCAGAACACCAGATACTATAACTCAATTTCCTTGCTTAAGAATTCAGTACAATCCCAAAAATAATAAAATAAATGCTCAGAATCATACATATGTTTAAATATTTCTCTAATTCACTTAAAAAGTTACTAGAATAACATATTTTGCATCAACATCTATTTTTGGACAATAAGTATAAAACTCAGATTTCTGGCTTGATTGACTGTAATCCTGAATGATTTACCAGCAAATCAGACTTTTTACGAAGGATAAAGCAAAAGTATGAACAAAATCAGGGAAGGTCTGTGAAAGCAGGGACAGTGACAAGTATGCATTACTCCTCGATGAAATAAATCTTACTGCTTCTGCTGTTTGACGGCTGCTAAACAGCAGTGACTAATCTGGTGTGGCAGTACCAATGTTGCACAAGGCATTGCTGTTTGCGGAAATAAGTACATAACTAGTACTGCTGTGGCTTATGCATGTTAGTGTTGTGTGTGTGTGTGCGTGCGTGCGTGCGTGTGTGTGTGTGTGTGTGTAAAAAACATCACTGATTTTTATCTGTGCATGCACCCAATAATGCCAGGACACAGACATTATTCTTGTGTATCAGTAAAAAATGTACCTAACAAGTAATTATATTTCGAAAGTAAGACATAATAACATATATCACAGAACATTCAGACATAGATATTCTTGGAGTCATGTTGCCCCCACTCACTAGACTGTCTAAATGGATAATGGGGAGTCCCTTTATCATCCTTGACTCTGTGGGGGCCCCCATCAAAGCTGTTGCTTGTTGGAGAAAAATGTATCAATTTTCTGAATATGCTGTTTAACCTGAATGGTGCTGAGATATGACCATTTTAGGATAAAGCTAATAATAGCCTCTGTTTACAACCACACCCATTCTAAAACCAGCCCTGCTCAAATGTGTGTGTGTACATAAAGCTGCTATGGGTTATGAGGGGCTAGAGATTGTGTGAATATTACAGCTTTAATTTTCATCACAGTCAAACCTTAGAGGTGCGCACATGAAGTCATTATAGCTTTAGTTTGAGCTGGGGGCAGTGTTTCTCACAGACCTCAGAGGTGTACAAAGAAGGTTACTATAGCTTGTGTAAGAGAGGTGTACTGTCTAGGAGCAACAAATTTGAATATAACTGAAATCATTCTCACAGTCACATACTAGGCACATATACATGTGGCAACCTTTGACGGCTGGGGTGAAGAACATGCTATATATATGTATATCATTACTCACTTGAAATATATGACAAAGGCAATTTAAATCTCTGCTTTCATCCCAGTCTAACACCAGAGGGATGCATAGGCAGTGACTTGTCTTTTTTAGAGGGTTAGGGAGGTAGGCAGTATTTCCAGATAAGACTTAAATATTCTCACAGCTACTGGGTTGTTAGTTTACTCTAAACTACAATTTTGTCAGCTTTGAAAATTAAGCCTTGGGCACAAATTATGCGTTGAAAGAAAAAAAATAAGACTGAAATTCTTTTTTTCTTCATAATTTTTATTTAGGCAACCATTAGAGTAAAATGTTGAGAAAATGCTCTAAAATGCATCCCAGACCATCTGTAAACCTGTGGCTTCTTGGGCCCTGACTTGAGTTATTTCCTAAATGGTTATTACTGGGCTGTCTTGTTCAGGAAAGGTGTGTTGAAGGATGCAAGGAAACTAAAGCTGTACCACAACAGTGAATTTCTTTCCTTAATCATAATTTCTGTTCAAGCTATTATTGGATGAAAAGGTTGTGTAAAATGCACTTCAGAGCATATAGAAAGTTATGGCTTCTTGAAGAAGCTTAGAGTAAGGCAAAATGTGAGAGAAGGAAGAAAAAGGTAACATGGATGGTATGGGGAGCCCAAAAGGAGAAGGACTCAGAGGTGAGGGCTGGAGGGTGTGTGTGTGTGTGGGGTTGAAATGTAGGTCCAGTCATCATTTCACTTTAAGTCCAGACCTGTACATAGACTTGTTGCAATGTATCACTGTTGCAACTAAGTGCCAGTAACTCTAACTGCTCCTTTGTTAGACAGCTCAACATAGTGATAGTGTGATACATAGGCCTATTGTAATGTAAAAGCTTGTAGCTGCAGGTCTGTCTGTGGATACTACTCCTAAAAGTTTGCAGCATGAAATAAAGGGTTGCTTAGGATGGATGGCATTGTTAGGATGATACTTATTCTGGAAGTGCCTAGGGGGCCCCCAACTTGACATGTGCTGGGGGCCCCCAAAATGCTAACACCGGCCCTGTAAGGATTAGCCAGATTTAGACTAGTGCAGACAAGTTCTTGTCCACACAGGACAGGTGCATGATTTTAGTAAATACCGTAAAATTGCCCTGTAATGTAATATCCTTCCGATGGGAATATGCCAAAGAAATAGTGTATTTGACCTTTATATCCATCATCCATGGATTACCTATAATTGCATTTTCCATACAAACTGAATGTAGACTGAATGTGTCTAGATCAGTATCTGCTTTAGGTGGTACCTGAAATCGTGGACTATGAAGCCTGAATTTGATCATGTTTGTCTTCATTTTCTTCATGGGCGTCTCCATAACACAATTAGCACCACGATTACAGCTATAATTACTAGGAGAGATAACAGAGCAGTGCCAGTGCAAAATAAAGATGTGCAATCCCCAAAGAAAATGAGGTAAAGATGGTAGGGATCCAGTCACTCTGATACAGCATCTCGGTTAATTCTAAAATCTGTTTTGCTGTTATACGAGTATAGGCTAAAACTTCTAACTGTTTTTGTTGCCACAGGAAATTTAAATCAGCAAGTGGAACTTGCAAATTTTCTAATCTGGTTAGATAAAGGGTAACAGATGAATACTTAAGTTGTGAGAACTGTAAGATGACATTATCTAACGGATGTGTCTCATATGCTTGTAAAGGAGGCATAAGTAATAACTCATCACAAGTCATATTTTCTGAGACTGTCACTACATAAAACTGGCCAGCGGTTAAACCGCAAGCATCCTCCTTCAGCATAACTAGATGTGAACCGTTTTGCAGTCTCTCATTATACCTAACAGGTTCTTGTTTTCCAAATTTAATATCACAGCTAGCAGAGACATTATGATTTCCAGGTGCTATGCAACTGTTTCTAAGCAAATGTATTTTCTCACAAGTGACATATTTCCCACTGGTACACTGTTCAGCTTTAATAGGCACCCACTTGTCGTGTAGGAAACAAAAATGGGTCACATTAGTGAGCACATGGACGTGGGGCCATGTGTCCCCTACCTGATGGAAGGTCCCTTTACTCTTTACTGTCCAGGAGTCCGTGAAAATGACCTGTGGAATTGGGAGATGTTGAAGTTTTACCCGTACTCTTTCAATAGGAAGATCAGAAAAGCTATCTCCCGACAGAGGGGTCCTCAAAACATGCATTATGTCCATGGTCCCCTTGGTTAATACCATGTGCCTCGGTTGGAGGGTCAGAGCTAATTTATTTAATGTATGTTTATTGGAATCCCATGTCCAATCCGGTCTCCCCTGGGTTAGGCTCTTAATCAGATCCAAAAAGTGGGACCACCGGAAGGAGAAGTCCTGCTGGCTTTCCAACGTTTGCTGGTTATCTATTATCTGATAGGCTAATACTACTGTAGCATGTGCAGTTTTTTCTATGGCCCTAGACAAAGCATAATCATTTTAGCTATTAATGTAATGACATTAGTAATTGCCTTAATTAGATATAGATAGAATAGAAGACTGGTGTTGTCCTGAGATGAGTCAGGATGAGGTAAAATTATTGCATGCATGTTTTCTTGTAGTGTTGCCACATGTTTTAATACGGTGTAGGAGTTGATAATACCCATTGTCCAGTACAACATCCCTTTGCGGCATATACCTCATGAAGAAAATGCATCAGCTGGAGAGACCACAAAGGTTCCTCAACAGGAGAATCCATGGCCTCAGGTATCTCCCAGGCTGAAAGCCCTATCCCTCTACTCAGTTTCATATTCACTTCTCATAGGTGACCTCTATCTGGTATACAAGGCGATCTCAGACCCCACCTTGATGCGACTGCTACATATCCGCAAGTCAAGCTCCACTCGATTAACCCACATGTGCAGCCTCAACCCGGTCTGTGATATCAATAGGACTTGTTGGTGGGACATATTTGTGTTCCAGAGACTCTCCCATCTGTGGAATAGCCATCGTCTCCATGCCAAGCAGAGTACCTCTTTACCCCTTTTTAGGTGCAACCTAGATCACAGAATAGGAAACAGAAAATACACCCCTCACTTTTCACAAAGCATGCAATTGTTTTAATTGCTTTTATAAACTAATATGGTCAAAGTATACAAAAGTAAAATAAGTGATGCTCATCTTTTATTTCTGTTTACACTGAAGTGTTGAGAAGATGGTAATTAGGGGTTCAGTACCAAAATGGAGTACACACCAAGTTGACAGTATGTACCTTACTCATAAATGCAAGCAGCTGGGGTGGTCTCGACAGCAGGCCTGTTTGTGTACATGTGAAATAATAATGCATTCATTGCTCATGTAAAATGCACATAATTGTTTTGTGCCAGCAGCTTTTGACATGCCAAACCCAAAAGGTTCACCATCACTGCCTTAGGCTGTGTAACCTGCTATTTGCTTATTTAAATTAGGGACTGCCCGTACCACATTTGGGGAAATGTTTCATTTGGTGATTGTTCATATCTCAACATTTACTTGAAGGGGGTTGCTTGGGTGAGTGTTTCATTCTGGTGCATGTGTATACCCGCATGTACTAATGAAGATGTTGCTTGGGGATATAATTCATTGGTGTATCAGGGGAGTGATTCTGCATACATGATCAGGCTACTGAAGTGAGCATTGAGCAAAGTAGTTTATTGTGTCATTTTGTTGCTTGTGCATACACATCACAAACAACTGATGGAGTTACTGAGGAAAATAATTCACAGAAAAGCTTTTGCATAATTGGAAATTCCATTTGGCCATTTTATTGCCCTGACAGCTGCTTGTGTTATACTGAGTCACTGGCTTACTGTAATTCGTACCATGGTGCCATGACCTGTTCTCTAAGCTGATCTGTTTGTTAGAGTATTGTGGTACACATATGGTATAAAAATCTCACATTTCAGAAATGATTATGATAAAGTTTTTTTTAATGAGACTATCTTTCAAGTGTGTACTTGAATTAAGTTGGAACAAATGAAAGATAGTGAGTGCATCTCTTATGCACAGCCCTCTTTATCATAGCACAGATTTTCTATTGACTTTAGGTCTGGGCTCTGGCTGGGCCATTCCAAAACTTTCATTTTCTTCTGGTGAAGTCATGCTTTTGTTGATTAGGATGTATGCTTGGGGTCACTGTCATGTTGAACGGTGAAATTGCTCTTCATCTTCAGCTTTCTAGCATATGCCTGAAGGTTTTGTGCCAAACGTGATTGGTATTTGGAACTGTTCATCATACTTCCCTCCACCTTCACTAAAGCCTCAGTTCCAGCTGAAGAAGAGCAACCCCAAATGATACCACCACCACTATGCTTCACTGTGGGGATGGTATTCTTTTGGTGATGCGAAGTGTTGTTTTTGTGCCAAACGTACCTTTTGTAATTGTGGCCAAAAAGTTCACCCTTGGTCTCATCAGACCATAACACATTTTCCCACATGCTTTAGACAAAAGAATGTGCATACCTCAATATTTTACTGAAGGGGTTGCTTGTGTGAATGTCTCAGGGTGGTGCATGTGTATACCTGGACATACTAATGAAGATGTTGCTTGGGGAAATACTTCATTCTGCATCATTGAAGTGCCTGTGCATACATGGTCAGACTGCTGAAGTGAACACTGGGCAACATAGTTTATTGTGTCATTCTGGTGCTTGTGCATACACAAGTGGGGGGGGGGGCTATCTTCTTTACTGTGAAACAATATACAGATCAGCAGAGAAAACAGGACCCCAGTACTCCAGTCTTCCAGTTTGATTGTAACAGTGCTAACTGATGGCTTCTGGAGAAAAGGTTATGAATTACCCAAGGACAGTAATTATGATTATAGACGTGTTTTACTTCAAACAATGTTTAGTAAGTCACTTTCTTATGCCATCTATATCTCAAGTTAATGATACTAACATTTTAAAAGTGTCCCTGGTTATGTAGAAATGTTGGAATGATGGATAACAGCAACAGTGCTGATCAATATATCCAAACATTCTGAAACTATATTCTGATTTACTCTTTATTTCTATTGAATACTATGTCTGGGTGGTATGAGAGGCTTAGTATTTTATTGCTGATTGTTGGCATTGCTCAAGCAGATATATTGTACAATATTTCTGCCTTTTTTACTTCTGTGTCTTATTGTAACCAGAGGAATGGTTAGATGAGATAACATGAATTACTACTTTTTGGACTCATTCTTACACAGATGGACCAGATAACTTAGCCATTTCTGCTTGTAATTCTCTTTGTGATTATACTCAGTAGTTGCCTGAGTGATGTAAAGGTTATCACTTGCCGACTACTACTAGCATGCAGCTACCATATCTTTTGGGCATTTCTCCTGGCTTTCTTAGTCATGTGTGGAAATTAGGTTGGAGGAATGGCTCAGTAATATCTATGTGTTATACTATTTTTATTGAATTACTCAGGTCTTCTCCTAATAGATGATGTGTCTGTGTTACATAACAGCTGCACAATGTAATATAATGAATGCCTACTCAACAGGTTATGTGCAACAATTATCACCTGTGTCTCGGCATGCATACCTTTGCAGTAATGAAAGGAAGGTCATTATCACATTTGCAATACATGCAGTTACAATACAGCAGTTAGTCATTATCACTTTTCTGGGAAAAGTCTCAGCTGCTGTCACTGTTATTCACATAAGTAGAAGTCGTTATCACTTTGGTGAATGCACAAGCCAGGTTGTGTTTTTTCTTGGGTTGGAGTCATTGCAAGCAACCACCCTCATTCTTAATCAGCTGCCTACCCTCCTAAACCCCTGATTTTTTCCTTACTCTCTCTCTCTCTATATATATATATATATATATATTTGTGCATATGTATGTATATGGATATATATGTATGTGCATAATGTACTTCTACATATATACATTGGTCACATATATATATATATATATATATATATATATATATATATAACTTTGGTCATTGTGCGTATCTCAACATTTTCCTGAAGGGGTCATTTGGGTGAATGTTTCATATAGGGACGTGTATAACATGTACTAATGAAGATGTTGGTAGGGGAAATAATTCATTTGTGTACCAGGGAAGTGCTTGTGCATACACGGTCAGACTGCTGAAGACAGTAATACAGATACGGTGTAACAAGTATAGGTTATCTATAGCTCAGGTTTCAGTGATGGTTATAATTTTTTGTTTATATATCCAGCTTTCAATAATAATTTATTATCTGTTAACAATACGCACATAGTGCATTGAGGAAAACTGATGGGTCTTATTGTAACCAGAGTGATGGTCAGATGCAATAACTGGAATTATTACTTTTGTGACTAATTCTTACATGGATAACCCAGATCAGTTTGCCATTTCTGCTTGTATTACTGTACTTCTGCTTATGCTCAGTAGTTGGGCATGTTTCCATGCTTTGTCAGTCATGGGTGGAAATTAGGTGGTAGGAGGAAGGGCTCAGTAACATCCCAGTGTTATACTATTTTGACTAAATTATAATAGTATTTCTACTGAATGATAATTTATGCCTCTGCACTCCACTCTGACCTGTATTAGAACATGCTAATGCAAAGAATACTGACCCTGTGGCTAGGATGGAAGATTTGGATGGGCTAACCAGGTAATGCATATGATATACATATATATGCAGTCTTCCAATATATCTGTCAAACATCAGTAGTAATCTGCAATTTCTTTCCTGTGCAGGTTTGACCACCATGTGACACTGACATGGCTTCATGACCAGGAGAACGACAAGTGAGAGTGTGGGTATGTGACCATTCCTACATTCACTGGGCTACCAGCCATGCCTCCAAAACTGAAAACCAGTACTACTTCAGCTTCCCCACATCCAATGTGAAGGTATACTGGATTTCAAGAAGAGGTATGCATTAGAGCAGAGTACTGCAGTTATTGGAAGAGAAGTGTTCCATCTACCCTGAGCCCGACATTCTTGTGCTGCACATTGGAGGGATTGATGTCCTCAGTCAACCAGTCGGAAGGCTAAAGTTTCAAATCGGAGCAATTTTAGAACACCTGCAGTCATGGTGGCCACGTTGTCATTTAGTGTGGTCTGATATAATTCCTCAACAGATATGGAAAACAGCAAACAGTCAACGGGCAGCTCACAAGGTCAGACGTTTACAGAATGGGTTCATGCATGGCTTGATGCACAAGGTTGGTGGATCTACAATCTGGCATGACAGCATCACCGTGGAAGATGTTCACCTGTTCAGAAGGGATGGCGTTCACCTAACTGTGGAGGGCATTGTGTTGTTCTTGACTGACATCCACAACGGCGTGAGGAGAGCTATGCAGGATTGGTAACATGCAGCTTGTAAGAAGAATGGAATCACCCATGACCAAGTAGGAACAGTATAGTAAGTTAAACTCTATTATGAAATGTGTTGTGTAAAATATATTTTTCTGAGTTTGGCAAATAACTATGGTAAGGAGCTGGTAAGAATGCTGAGAAAGAACAACTGTTTCAGGAGAGTGCTACCACATACAATCTACTATGTCAGTGACCATCCTGCAATACTTCTTTTTTAGTCTGCTTTTATCAGGCATGTGTAGAATTTAGATGACAGGAAGGGCTTACTAATACAGAACTTGATCTCTTAGGTCCATTGCTGAATGGAGACATGTAAAGAGAAAAGACATAGGTAAGGCAGACTGCTGACACTGAAGGAGGTCATGAGACTGTAGTGGTATCAGCTGTCTGAGTGCGTAGCCAGAGCAGCTATCGGACAGATCAGATGGTCTTGCCTGCCACTGAAGTCACATGCCTGTCCTGGCTTCATTAGTGGAGTGGTGGTCATTATCTTGCTTTTTCTCTTTACATGTACCCATTCAGCAGTATGTTGGCTACACCAAGAATGTGTATATTTACAATCATGTGTGTCTACATGGTAAAACAACTGGTTCTGAATGCGGTGCACATGTACAGCTATCAGTTTTGTTAGGGCTGAGATTATGGAAATTATGATTTTTTTCATATTTGGGTAAATAACTTTGCAAGGGGAGCATCTGAATGTGCTAAGTAATACCTCATTTTGAAGATAGTATTGATAGTTCCAACATGGTAAAAGAACTATCCCTGTATGTTGTACACATGTACAGATATCAAAGTTTGTTTCGGACTTAGGTTATGGAAATTATGATTTTTTTTTCATATTTTGGTAAATAATTTTGTAAGGGAGCATGTCAATGTGCCAAGTAATACCTCATTTTGAAGACAGTATTGATAGTTGCAACATGGTAAAAGAACTGTCCCTGTATGTTGTACACATTTACAGATGTCAAAGTTTGTTTCAGACTTAGGTTATGGAAATTGTTTTTTTTCATATTTTGGTAAATAACTTTGCAAGGGAGCAAGGCAGTGTGTCAAGTAATACCTCATTTTGAAGACAGTATTACTGGTTCCAACATGATAAAAGAATTGCACCTGTATGTTGCACACATGTGCAGATATCAAAGTTTGTTTTGGAGTTAGGTTATGGAAATTATGATTTTTTTCATATTTTGTTAAATAACTTTGCATGGGAGCATGTCAGTGTGCCAAGTAATACCTCATTTTGAAGACAGTGTTACTCCTTACAAAGTGGTAAAAGAACTGTGTCTGTACACATGTACAGATATCACAGTTTGTTTAGTCTTGTAGGATTATTAAAATTATACATTTCCAATACTTCTCATTATTATGCACATATCTTTGCAAAGGATCATGGTGATCACACAAATGATGCATCATTTTGAAGCTGACATTCAGACGCACAACTTCTAGGTTCTGTCTGTTACAGGTGAGATATTATGCTTTGTTTATTTATCAGTTATGAGAAATATTATATTAATCATGTTTCTGTGACTATCTCCATAAAGGAGCATCACACAGTAATGGTTAAGGTATCATTTTAAAGCTAACATTCATACTAACAAATTAAATACACATTGTATGGGTCTAAATGGTACATTGACCAAGATATTGTGCTTTGCTTTTCCAAAAAGGTAAAAAATACGCACAATATCAACATTCCTTGCCAAATATTTAATAATGACTTTGATATGCATTATCAACATTTACACTGTTGGAAAGGTCAGTGTCTGCTGAACAACTGTGGCATTTACATTTTTAGTCTAGCTCTTACAGTTAAAGTTATGAACATTTGTTTTCTGTATGGTATTACTAATGGATTTTCTGAAAATGAGCTCAGGCTGCACTGTTGTTCCTATGGTGGAATTAAGCAGGCAGCTTTTTCTGAGCTGCTCCGGAGTGAATGAGTTAACATCATCCAAAATTATGGTTTCTTGAGGGGTTAATAGCAATAATCACAGCAAAACAAAATCAACAAAATAGTGGAAAATGTGTACACAAAAGGGGGTGAACGTGGAGTAAGAAGATTTAATGAGGAATTTATAAAGTGTCAAAGTATCAGACCAAATGAAAGATGAGATGCTAAAGTGATTTAACTAGAAATGATGCCTTACGTGCCCATAACTTAGGTAATATGACCCAAAATAATACAGCTGCAGTAGTCTTCTTTGAGTAGATACACCTTAAGCAAAGACCTACATTTGGAATAAGAGGTTTTCTGCATAAGGTTTGCAAGTAGTGATTTCCATAGTTTATATCCTAGAGACAAAAACCTGTTATATGTGTGCTGACATTTAGATCTAATTGTATTTAAAATTGGATATGGATGTGTTTGATGTGTTATATTGTAGACAGTGGATCTCAGTAGATGTTTTGCAGCTAGAGAAGGGAAGCTTTCTAATGCAAAACTTTCAGTAGCAGTGAACCAAGTAAAACTGCCCCTTCTTTGGATAGAAGCAATTAACCTGTCTTGATTATTAGGCCATGATGTTCATGCTGAACCCCTGTGTCCCATGTCCACACTAGGTCTACCAGCTAATCTTCTACCCCCCCCGACTGACTATGGTATTGCTGGAGCCTGTTGCAGATCCTAAGGACATCTTGGGGCCTGGCTATCTTTGCATTTGTTGGGGGGGTTCTTTGTATGCCAAACCCAATCTCCCTCCCTAATGGTGATGTGATTAAATCCAAGGGATGAAAGTACAATGGGGACATTGCAGGGAATTGTCCCAGCTCTATTTCACATCAGCCATGTCCACATTCACCTCCTTTGTGGTCCATGCTTCCTGCCCACAATATCCCCAGTATACATCATAACAGAGAAGCACCCACATCACCCCCCCCCCCGCCCCAGGTTAGGGATGCCTCTCTCTCCCACCACACTGTCAGCCATCTGAGCAGCTAACTGATCAAAGGTCACTTGACTTGTAGTTAGGTCTTTATTCCTTTCTACCAGTGGATCAGCCTACGTAATTAATTTTGTGTCTTGTTTTTCTGATGTATAGTTGAAAGCTGAGGGATTGATCTAACTAGATGCCTTGATATTTGATACAGTTGGTAGTGTTTGTTGATGAATGTGCTTTGTTCCAAATCTCTTTGGTTACAGTGCAGCCCTACATCATATGTATATAGTCTACATTTTGCTGTGCATTCCTCCAGCATTTTGTGCTATCTCTATCCTGCAGTCAAGAATTTGGGGGACAGATGCCCTAAATGCACTCTTAAAAAACATAATAATGAGACAAGGAGCCACCACGAAATACCATTTTACTATAACACCTGCTTCTGGGTGGTAGGGTCATTTCCTTTCATTTACTCTTGTCACTACACTACTACATGCCTGTTGATTGTTCCTCTAACATTAGCTTTTAAATCCTTGACACAATGTTATGAGGGAGGACTCTGTTCAAGCACAAATCTTTGCAACTGTCCCTTAAAATCTGCAAAGGGGAGGGGCAGTCAACATTATGACCTATGCAATTTAGCTGCAAGAATTGCCACCATCAGACTGAAGTCTGATGCATCCTGTTGTTCTATCATAAACAAAGAATGGGATGGTATATCTCTTAGCACAGTAAAAGTCAGTTCAGAAAAACGACATGCTGATCATTCTGTTAGGCCCACTGAATTGCATTATTTCCATTAATTCTAAAGGTGATGATCCCAAATTATTCCCCATAGCTTTTTTTAGAAAACCATCAATTTGCTTTTCTTGATCCAGGATCAAACATATCTCTCCCATCCTCCTAGATCAAAGACGTTCCTTGGAATCTGTTTTTGAAAGATAGCCATCTTTCACCGCTAATCATAGCTATCTCAATGGCAACCCAAAATGGACTTGGCAGGATTCTAGCTTTTCACTATTGTGCTGCCAAATAAGCTTTGACTTATTTCTCAAGGTGCGGTGCTGTAAGAACCCACATAAACCATACATTTTTGGCACATGCCCTTCTCATATTAAATTGATCTTTATATTCTGAATCTTCAAAACAAAAGTATCCCATAGAAATTGTGGTGCATATGTATACTGTATAGCTAAGAAAAGGAATTTTGGATGTATGAACCTTTCAACTGCATTGATCTTACCTAAGAATTGCAAATACAGCTTTTTTCCATCTAATCATTCATTTTCATTTGAGGAATGGTGTACTGTTATCCTCTTCTAAACTGCTAAATCCTGGAGCTATAGGTATGGTAAGGTAATCATGCTCATTCTGAAACCCAACTGGCCCATTTGTTTTGACAGAATGAGATCCCGGTCTGGATGAGGGCCCTACATTCCTGTGTAGGAATCCCCGTCAGCTTGCCATTCCCCAGACGGAGTCAGGTAGGAGGGAGAAAGCATGTTATCTTACTGGTTCTGAGGCATCTCTACTGTCCATCTTCTTCTGGGAGCATCGCCACTTAATGGTTCACCTGAGCCTGCAATTGCTACCCTTCTTTATAGAGGTTTTCCACCTCACACCATTTACTTCTGCTACTCTGTGTGATTGCACTTGGTATTGTGGGCATGGACTGTTCATAACTCCACTGAGCAGATGTCTATTGCTCCCACTAGGTGTCACTAATGTGGCAAACCAGAACCACTTTTCTATCCTTGTAGGATGGCCCCTCACTCCCGTCATCCCTGGCTAGTTCTTATGAGCATCCAGGGTACTAATCAAACATATGTCATCTGTAGTTTAGTCAAAGTGGTTCATAAGTTTATAGGTGTTTACTAGGTTAAAGACCACAAGGGTCTCTTTAAGCCTAGCCATGCATCCCAAATCTCTGACAAGTTCTGGTACCCTTGATAAGTGTAAGCAGGCACCTGGGAGATGAACTTTTTAATGGCTTCCTGTGTCCGTTTGAGACATTGGTGCCAAACCTTCTGTTCATCATCCAGTTGTCCAAGCTATATGAACTACATGAACTACAAAATGAACAGGCACCTCACCTAAGTGTCATGTTTAATCATAGCCTCACCTCAGGCTTCGTGCCCACTGAGTGGTGCACAGCTACAGTTATCCCACTCCACAAGGGGGGATCCACCTTGGATCCCGGGAACTACCGCCCCATCAGTCTGACGAGCCTGATTTACAAGGCCATGGAACATATTATCATGAAAATTATAAACAAAGACATCGGCAACCTTCAGACACTGGACCCCATCCATTTTGGGTTTGTAAAGGGCCGATCTTGTCTCCTGAACCTGATTGACTTCTTTGAATCAGTCTCCAGAGCCGTGGACGAGGGTAAGGCAGTCCACACAGCCTAGATGGACCTTGCAAAGGCCTTTGACACCATCCCCCACTCTGGAATCATAGATAGACTTGCTAAGCTGGGCATTAATCCCTACGTCACTCGATGGGTTGCCAGCTGGCTTACTGACAGAACCCACACTGTAAAAGTAGCTGACTCCCAATCCAGCTCCAGAAAAGTGACAAGTGGAGTACCTCGGGGTTCAGTTCTGGGACTGCTCTTGTTTGGCATCTACTTCTCTGAAGTACAGGCCAATACTAAGAGACTCTGGCTAACAAAGTTCGCAGATGACTGCAAACTGGGAGCCATTATTGAATCCCCAAATGATGTGGATACTCTACAAAATGGCCTTACAAAAACAGATGCTTGGTGCCAGAGCCATGGGCTCAAGCTCAATGCCAAGAAATGTATAGTTATCCCCTTTGGGAAAAAGCATGTACCTGTGAATTACCACATAGGTGGCAGTACAATAAACACCAAAAGTGTGATAAGAGACTTAGGAACACAGGTAGATAGTGGTCTCACCTTTGATAACCACATTGCCACAACAGTCAGGAAATCCTTCTGTGTGGCACACCTCATCACTAAAGACTTTTCATCCAGGAAAAAAGGAGGTCATTGTCCCACTGTACTCATCCCCCATTAGACCCATTATAGAATACAATTCCCCATTTTGTATGTACCTATCAAGACATTTGCAACAACTGGAAAGGTCGCAGAAATACCTCACTAAAAAAATCACAGGCCCAAAGCAGATGCCCCATGCTGACCGCCTTAAAAAACTCCAGCAATACTCTGCCACACATCGTCTACTCAGAGGCGATCTCTGCTTAACTTACAAGGCCATGTCAAACCCAGAGCTGTTGGACATGCTACACTTAAAGAAATCCCAATCCCTCAGAGCCACATGCTCGAGGTATCTAAACCTT